>NC_044000.1:11617500-11627500 GCF_902150065.1 Myripristis murdjan
CAACCAAGACTCGAGGTTGTTCCTTTGTTTTATCACAGAAAAAGCTAGTATAAATAATATAAATAAAAGTACAGATTTATCAGAATAGGTATTTATAGTAGCAGTATGGTAATAAGAGAAACAGTCACAGTGCATATTAACCTGAAGGCCCACTCCTGAGGCTGTGAATATTCATGAGGATAACAGTTAACCAAGAAGAGTGTTCATAATATATCTGAGACCTGGAAGACCTTGCTCCTGTCCCTAATTTGCATCCTGTACTTCTTGTCCATCACTGTGGATACCCATACTGGAGCAGTGAATGCTCACATAAAGTGTAATTTAAAAGCACAAGGCTAAGCAGGGGTTGTGCAATAGTCATCTACTTGTGATGTTTTTGCTTTCAGTAATCCTTATATAAGAATGACAGAAACTACCCTCAAGTATTTCCATATTTGGAATTATGCGGCATTATTGTTTGAAACCTCTTCACCAGGTTTCAACTCCATATATAATCAATATAACATCAAAAAACTGTATGTGTGAGTTTCGTATTTTGTATCATATTATTAGTTGTAATTCACTGTTATGATTATTTGTGCATCATGAATTTGCATGTATTCAGTGCCATCTTCTGACCAGGGAGCGGTATTGCAGTCCAAGTATCAATTAATTGTGTGTGTGTGTGTGTGTGTGTGTGTGTGTGTGTGTGCTTGGGTGTGAGAGCAGCAGGCTCTGCTGTTAGAGCAACAGCGAATTCACCAGTTGAGGAACTACCAAGCCTCTATGGAGGCAGCCGGCCTGTCAATCAGCTTCACAGGACACCGCCCCCTCTCTAGGGCTCAGTCATCTCCTGCCTCTGCCTCTTTCCCCATGGTCGTCCAGGAGACGCCTGCCAAGCCCCGATTTACTACAGGTCTGTTGAAACAAAACACCCTTAATTTTTCAGTGTGTTTCCCTATTAAAAAGTTGGCCACAAACACATTACAGCCAAATTCGGTTGCCATAATTCATTTGAGTGCTTATTGTTATCACACAGAGCTCAGGTTTGAAGTAGAATGATAAACCAAAACTTAATTGCCACCACCAACACCGCACATATAGCTACAGGAAGGAACTTTTACAACTTGAATTTCAACTACATTGAATGTGCATTGAATGCGTTCATTCTAGTGCTAAACACAAGTTCATCTCGTGATGATCAAGGCAATCACCCATGGATAACACTCCTTGCGTTTTCCATTATTGTGGACATATATTATTGTAGGGCGCTTGTGTCTGCAGCAACATTTCTGCACTGGTGCACCGTTAACTTTTAGTGGCTGATTTTACACCAACCACACTTGACAACTTCTGCTGGAATCGTAGCATGGTTAGTTACCTCATCCCTGACATTCTCCAATTTTTTTCTTACATTTTTCTTTGTGCATGAAAAATGAAAGGCATTTCCTTCAGCATCCCAAAAGTGTATTTCTATCAGCATTTATTCCATTTGTCACTGCCAGTAGGAGACAAATTGTAGTACAGTTTTAATTTATGACAGTACCATCACACCTCTCTGAAGTGTGTTTGTATATGTGAGAACAATGGACAGTTACTTTGAAACATATATTTACTGTATATGTGCTGTGTGTGTGCATGCATGGTTGTGTGTGGTGATGTGTCTATATTCCAGGCCTGGTGTATGACTCTCTAATGCAGAAGCATCAGTGTATGTGTGGTAACACCACGAGCCATCCAGAGCACGCCGGCCGCATCCAGAGCATCTGGTCGAGACTCCAGGAAACAGGCCTTAGGGCACAATGTGAGGTAAGGCTGCAGTTGTACTGATCAGATTCACTGACTGATGGATGGATGAACGGATGGAAGGATACTTTTATAGAAAGAAACATGTGTTGATACATACAGTAAAAAAGCAAAATGCACTTCTAAACGACAGATGTGGTATATTTAGCAAACTTTTTTTTTGTTGTTGTTGTTGTTGTTTTTTTTTTTTGTTTTGTTTCTTTGTGGGGACTGACAGCATATGTGAATTAGGAAAATCACATTTTTGTCCAACTGAAAGCAACATACCATGTAAAATTTTATTAAAAATAAGTCAACCTCAAGTTATCAAATTCCACCAAAACAACTGTGCCATCAGTTCAAACCCTTGAGCTGTTGTAAAGGTTCAAGTGGGCCATTTACCAAAAAATGGCCTGTAATCTGCTGCTGTTCTGTCTGACTGGTTCATTTATGCCTTCATGCATCTATACCATTTTCCTTTAAAATCAGTGACAACAGTTATATGTAGTGTGCACAACATCATAAGAAAACACATAGTTAAAACACATTGATAAGTTAACAATTTTCACAATCAAATTACCTTCTGGGTGCCCCAGGGTCTCACCTGGAGCTCACACCATCTATTAAGGCTCAGCCCTTTGCTGCATGTCACCCTCTCTCATGCCTTTCCTGTCTCTCTACTGTCACTATCCGATAAAGCAGTAATGCCATAATAATAATAATAATGATGATGAAAAAAATACCTTACCTTCTATTACACATGGGAACACCAGAACAAAAATTGGAAGTGCACAGCAATGGTCAGCGCGTAAAATAACTTTCATGAGACGCACAGCGTTCATTGTCTTTGAGCAGATGCAGAGATCCCAGAGCTCAAATACTTTTTTATCTTTCATAAGAGTACAAGACAAAGTTTTGATAACATTGCCTATCCAACAGCGAAGCGAAGCCAAAATAAATAGTTTCAAAGATTAATGATGTCAAACCAGGCCAATATCCACATGGGCCATTCCAGCTCAAAAGTTGCAGCTTTTTATCATGGCCAGGAGGGGGCAGTGTGTAGCAAGTTTCTGTTTGTTGGCTGTTGGCTGTTGATTGATAAAAATCACACACTTTGAGGTGAAGGCTTGGAAATGATCCAGGATTAGTTTGCCTCTCCTAAATTCTGAGAAGATTAAAGAGGACGTTTAGACATCCTGTTTTTGTTTGTTTGTTTGTTTGTTTGTTTGGTTTGTTTTTTTGTTTTTTTGAGTATACGTCTTTGGTCTGAAGGTTTGTCAGATCACAAATGAAGGAGTGCAGGATCTATCATCAGAGAGATCATGTAGTGGCGAAGATCAAGAAATCTTTACCTTATCTTGGTTTTGCACATGTGCAAAGATATATTTTGTGTTTGAATTGCAACATGAACACACGCATGTACACATACACCAAAAACGTTCATCTCTTCATTCATCTGTCAAGCGCTCTAAATGGAGTGTAATTGTCATACATGAGACTAGATGCTTTTTTCTGCTCATGCTGCTTGAGTTTGTAGCTGTGTGTGTGTGTGTGTGTGTGTGTGTGTGTGTGTGTGCGCTTTCTCTTCCTCATGTCCCCGTAAGTCTGGTTGTGTAACTGCAGTTTTTAAGACTGGAGAAAGCAATCAACTAATCCTGCAGAGAGGAAGTCTCCAGATCACTTTGCTGTGCACCTCCACTGTCTTTGCAATTTCTGTCTTTCTCATCTCATCTCTTACTCTGGTCGGCTCTCTTTCTCTCTCTCTCTCTCTCTCTCTCTCTCTCTCTCTCTCTCTCTCTCTCTCTCTCTCTCTCTTCCTCTTCCTCTTCCTCTTTCACTCTCTCTTTCTCTCTCTCTCTCATGTATATGTTGAGCATACCCACCTCACATGCATGACCTCATACAGAGCAGCCTGTGGTTAACACACACTCAGACACCTTTGGAACTCCCTTTACGCACTACGACTCCCTGAATGCAGCAGGTGTTACCGTTAACTCCTCACAATGTGACACCCTCAGCACAACACCTCCTCTCCTCCGCTTGCCCCCTCCTTGGGTGGCTTTGGCAGTGTGGATGGTGAGTGATGTGTCCCTTTCTCTCTCCCTCTGTCTTTTCCTCTCTGTCCAGTGTATCCGAGGCAGGAAGGCCACTCTGGAGGAGTTACAGACAGTCCACTCTGAAGCCCATGTCCTGCTGTATGGGACCAACCCACTGCGTCAAAAACTAGATTGTAAGACACACGCACACGCACATGCACTCTAAATATAAGCAGATTCACCACCCACCAGTCTTTTCAATCTAAAAATTCTGGCAGCTTGCCATCCTGCCAGCAAACACTCATAACACAGCAATGAACAGCCTAATTAACGGAGACATTTTTAACACTAACAAAGCATTGTAGTGATGTGCTCTATTTGTAAAAAAAAAAAAAAGGCATCGCAAATGAAGCTTAGGACACCAATGTTTTCTTCCAAATGTTGACTTAGAAACACGAAAATCAGAATCAATTTAAATTGCTAAGTGAGAGAGAGGGTAGTTAGTTACAGGATATACCAGTGCAACAGACCTAACCCCGGTTGCAAAGATGTAGTGCAAAGCAGACAGCAGACTTTACATATGAATCTACATGCTGGTGTACTTATTCAGTGTTCAGTATTCTGTAAATTCATGTGTTTGAGCACACTGCAGTCACAGCTCTTCCCAGATGAATGTAAATCTATTGTACCGGTCTCGTCATTCTGTTGTCTGTGTAATTTAACTCCCACAGTCTCATACTAGCTTAACTTTTGATTGCCACGAGTCCACGGCATCTGTTATATATATCTGCTTTAATGCTTAAGCCATGTCATAACAAAGAGTCCAGTCTAATAAAGTATTGAAGGTGTTACGATCAGCTGAGGACCCGCTGAAACAGTGTGTTGACCCAAACGTCCCGCAGGCTGCTTGCTCACTTAGGGCGGTCCTTTGGTGGCTTAAAGTACAGGTGTAGCCTCGGCGGCCTTTGTACTGTATGTGCATGTGCGCACACACTGTAAGGCACAAACCCCACTGGCCGTCTTAGCTTTCATTCCAATGGAGACATAAATTCCCCTTATAGGCCAGTGGTTTTACCAGACACTCCTGTGTAGGGCCAGGCATACAGGTGGGACCACATGAGCTGAGAAATTAAAATGGAAAAACAAACTGCTGTAGAACCACAAAAGGGAGCAGAAAAAAAAGTTGGGTCAAGTAATTTCCTCGTAGACACTTTCACATTTAATAAGCAGAATATGAAATCCATTATGCCACGCTATTATTAATGTTTAAGGTATTCCTTTACACCTAATACAAAATAAGCCTGGTGTCAACATGCCAGGAAGAGGAAGTTAATTTGGTTCACTGAAGCTTTCTGTTCTTAATAACCCTCCAATAGCATGTGCCATTTCTTTAATGCTTTAATCCAAACTGCCACACTGTACCTTAAATGCATACTTTTTTTTGGCATAGGTGGCCCAATGGGAATTGTTCCCTCAACCCTGGCAATGTGAGTGCCGTGGAGTTTCATGGGTCCACTTCTGCACTTCTGTAGTCATGGAGCTTTATATTGCAGCATTCATAGACAAACAGTGGAAAATTCTCAGGAAAAAAAAAAAAAGACTTTGTTTTGCCATAAAAAACCTTCTTATGTTCAGTCTTTAATACATGAACAATGACATTTCTGTCATCAGTAGGTGGTTGCAATTTTAATTTACATTTGTAATTGATTGTAACCACAGGCCAACTGTGACTATTGTTGATTCTCTCCAAAACGGGAGAGTGTTTGATCATGAGGGCAAATACAGACATTTTTTCTTCACCTGGCCCAATTGAAGCACTCCCCTGTGTACTGCTGCTGTTGGAAAAGGTCACAATGTCAAATGCTCAGGTTCCAAGGTCGTAGTCGCAGTACCGTGCGAGTCCACAACGTCACCTTTTCACCTTTCTTTCTTTCTGTCTTTGTTTCTCTCTCTCTTCTCTCTTTCTTTCTCCGTTTCAGGTTCAGCAAGCCCCATGTTTGTGAGGCTGCCATGTGGAGGAGTTGGGGTACGTCACTTTTTTACATCACTTTTTTTTTTCTGTGTTAATACCATTTTATTCCCTTTAATTGCAAGTGCTTCATTTTCACAAGTACTCACAAATACCATTCACTTTTTGTCATTTTTGCACACAATATCGCTGGATGTTGGCTGCATTAGTCACACTGTTTTGTTCAGCGGAAAATGGTGGGAAAAGTCTGTTACATTTTACAACCTTGTAAGTGTTAATCTAATCAAAACCCAAATGGCATCACTCCATCTAATTTTACACTTTAACAAATGAAGGTTGTTTCAGCATCATCAATTAGTGGTGCGATAGCTGTCCCTCTGTCTTTCCCTCTGCCCCAGCACCCAAATAACGGTGCCATTTGTTCCCTTTTTACCAGACACGCACATATATGCACACACACCTACATTCACAAACACAGACAGACACACACACACACACGCACAAAAACCGCCCCTCAAGTTCCAGAGGCAACAAAAGCTGTTGCTCCGCTTTCCGTCAGGCTGGTAATTATATCCAGATGTTTGCACTAAACAAAGCTGTGTGTGTGTGTGTGTGTGTGTGTGTGTGTGTGTGTGTGGTAGGGGGTATGTTTGTGTGTGCGTGTGTGTGTGCATAGAAGTGTGTTTGAGGAAGTTTGTAAGCTCAGGCCAATGATGATTGAGACAGGCGCTCAGTTGGAACGGCTGTCTCCATTTCTACCTTTCTACCTTCTGCATGTCCTTCACACGCTGCAGGTTCCACCCCCCTTTCTCTCTCTCTCTCGCTCTCCCGCTCTCTCTCTCTCTCTCTTTTTCTCTCTCTCTGCCCCCCAGGGCTTACTGGCATGTTGTGGTGGGAACTCGAAGGGCCCTAGCGCTCTGCACTGCTCTGTTCTGCTCTTTATAATGGCAAATGGGACTAAATTGTTGTCTTCCTGTCGTGTACACACACACACACACACACACACACACAGAGGAAGGGAGCTGAAATTAGGCTGTCAGCCAGAGGAGAACCATCGTTCCGTCATAACAGCACGTTCCCGCTCTTTTCTACTACCCCCTGACACACACCGCACACACACACACCCCCTTCACTTCTCTTTAACTTTTTTCTGCCTTTTAACTCTGCGTCTCCTGGCTTCAGGCTCAACCAACATCAACATGGTAAATAATAAAACACTCACTCTCCACATGCTCGTTTAGAAAAGCATCTCCTCGTGGTCGTTATCTGATTTGTATATATGATGAAGTTTCCTTTGCACTCAGTCACTTGGCTGTCCACTCACTCACTCCCTGACTCAGCTACTAGATACTGTCTTTCTCTGTCTCTCTCCTGTCCTCTTTCTCCATCTCCCGCTGGGCTCCATCAGTCCCTCATCAATAACACTCTCTTTACCGCCCCCTCCCTCCCTTCCATCTTTCTTTTTTCTCTATGGTAAATGCACCCCAGTCTCCTAATTCATGACAAAGTCCTTCTTGGCACCACTTGAAAAGAGCCTTTTCCTTCCCTGTGGATGTTATTACGGAGTCCTCCTCTAGCCTTGATCACTCCCGTCATTGGAGACGAGCGGAGAAGCTTACTGGCTGAAAATCCGCCTGGTGACTTGACACACATGCTGGCTGGATGGCTGGCCGAGGGGCTGGCTGGATGGGTCGGGTTAATGTACCAGTTGGCCAGTTGGCCGACTAGAAGGCCGGCTGTCTGGCTGTGTGGATGACCGGCTGGTCAGGGTTAATGTATTCAAAGTCAGAGAGCCTCAGGTTTACATCAGAAAGCCATGCTAGAGCCCAGGCATCAGCAGCTCCACACACGTGTACGCAGTTCAAACACATTCACACACAGACTTTGCTTTTCTTCTTTTCCTCTGCCAGCTTCTTCTGTCTGTGTTTATCATGTCCTCCATCTGCCTGCAGAGTCTGCCATGCATGATGGAGGATGTGTGTGTTATTCTGTGTATAGCTCTGCTTACGATCAATCACATAGGATATTGTAGTCCTCTTGGCTATGTAGTTGTGTGTGTCTGTGTGTGTGTGTGTGTGTGTGTGTGTGTGTGTGTGTGTGTGAGAGAGAGAGAGAGTGAGTGAGTGAGTGGGAGAGAGGGAGAAAGAGAGATTTTGTGTGCATGCACGTGCACACTTTGCAGTGATTGGATCTGAGGGCAGGCCGTGCTTCAGCATAAATCAGGCCTGACCACTGAATGGACTTGTGTCTGAACATACTCACTTACATAAACACACACATGAACACACACAAACACACACTGTGTGTCAGTCATGACTGCCTCTTAACCCCACCTTGGTTCTCCTCATTCTTATTGTGTAGAATATATTTAAATTAACTTAATTTCTTGTTATTGTCCAGTAACTAGTAAGTTACTTAGTTAGTTGTCGGTTTGTTTAATCATTTATTTATTCATTTATTGATTTATGTTTTGAGCTGCTTCTGACAGCGACACAGACTTGTGCTATCGTTTCTTGGAAGATTGATACTGAGCCTTTAGAGTCAAAGAAGTCAATATCAGACATTTTAAACCAATTTCCTGTCAAAAAAAGCAGAAAAGACACATGTACATAAACATGCATTCATGTGTAACCTTATCAAATTTTGTATTAAAATCACTTTTTTTTTTTTTTTTTAAATTGCCACATATGTCATATCTGAAGGGGACAGCACTGACCTGACTGGCCAAAAGGCTCGCACTCAGCAAACTAGTATATTGGCAAACAAATATCAATATCCATCTCTTTGTGTTAACTTCAGTTTGCAGCAGCAGATGATGAGGATTTGCTTCATGAGACACTGCAATGAATGCCAGAATGTTTGAACTAATAAAATCCAGTCAACTGTATATTTTGTATTTTCGATTTAGAAAATCAATTTAGTGTTCGACAGCTTACTCAGACACTATCTGAACTCTCCAAATGTGGTAAACGTCCCTCATCTGGTCCCTCTGGTATGCTGAAATAAATTCAAAGAAACATGAGGAGAGACTATTTGGTCTAGTGTGTGTGGGCCGAGGCTCTTTTTTTAATTTTTCCTTAATACGGGCTTGACTCCTATTTGTGTGCATGTTTAACTATCCAAATATCTGTCACTGCCTCATGATTTTTCTCTTCGGCTATTTTCTCTCCATGTCAGTGAATAAATGTTCTATTGGCCTCCACACTGCCGCTCTTTCACCCTGAGCAGACACACGTTCAAAGACTTTCACTCTTTCAAGTGTCAAAAGTTAACTGTTGGCGCAGTGTTGTGGTTCCTATCACACTGAAGTGAATGACAGCCTTGTTATCAGTATAAACTCTGTAAGATATGGCAAAGACTACCTTGAGCTTCTCAGCATGTCCTGTATGAATCTGTATGTGTTTGTATGTGTTGGCAGGTGGACAGCGACACCATTTGGAACGAGGTTCATTCGTCCAGTGCGGCTCGTCTGGCCGCCGGCTCGGTGGTGGAGCTGGTCTTCAAGGTGGCATCAGGAGAACTCAAGGTCAGTTCTAACACTTGGATCACATCAAATGGCCTGCTGCATAGTGACGGCTGGCTCCTGGGAAGGCTTTGGAAATACATTTGTGGACTGGGATAGAGGTTGTTTTAGTCCACAGGATGTGCTGTGTTTGTGCGTTATTTTCTGTGAGCTTGTGTGTCAAGATTTTTGTTCACCAGTTTACAAGACGGAGCTAATATCAACAAGATTGTTCATTGGGATGAGGGAATAAAATTAATTCATCACTACAACTTTGAAGGAAGACTTTGAAATTTAAGTGTGCGTGTTACAGTCTGACTACATTGCTCTGTTTTCCATAGCTGCTTCAGAAGGATCTGTTTCCATTTCAGTCAGAGAGGAAGTGGTGGAGCAAAATGCCATCTCTGTGCATGCTGGTCGTAATCTTCTTGTATCTGGTCTTAATGTTCTGCCAGCAGTTAGTTGATTGTAAATATCTGTCTTGTTTTAGACTGCTTACAGCACACACATCCACACACACACACACACACACACACACACACACACACACAGGCTAAGGCTTTACACTGTTACCTTGTACTGGTGATAATGAATAAACTTTGCCCTGTTAGCTGCTAACACTACCAACATCTGAGGTCCAGTGGCTGAGCCCCCAATTCCACCCATCTCCACCTCCCAATACCTCAAGTCAGAGGAATGTGCACCCCTCCTCCAACACCACCCATCCTC
>NC_044000.1:11630000-11635000 GCF_902150065.1 Myripristis murdjan
GACATGCATTTGTCAAAACGCAACAGCTAATAAAACAAGATTATTTTTGTTATTTTATTTATATATTTATTTTATAAAGTATGGAGATGGGGTAAATTATAGTTCTGCCCAGGAATATCTGCCTTAGACCACACAATAGTTTAAAAATATGTTTTCCATTGTTAAGACTATACAACAGCCACACTCCAGATAATTGTCACGTAAAGGAGACAAGGGCTTGAAACATCAGTTATTTAGGTCAAATGCTGTCCCTTTCCTCTTTGAAAAGGCAGACTGCTTTTTAAGAGGGCATGACGAACCCTTGGCTGTGTCCGAGAGCAGTGCCCTACGGTGGTGTCCCCGGCCTGTCACGGCCATCTACAAAGCCTTTGAAGAGCTTTTTCATTTCCTCCCTGTCTGTCGCAGGGGGACTTGTGGGGCAGCGAGCTAGCTCACTGTCATGCTGCCGCACAGGGACACCAAGCCTCCAGCCAACAGGGGCGTTTTTAGAACTGGAGTATGAGAACATTCTTGGGATATAGCATATTCTTGGGACTTAATTGCTGTCATGTTGTTGCCCCAGCTAAAAATGAATAACTATTGTTTTCTGAAAAACTGGAGTTTTTATTGAATCCTGCTGACCATCCCTGTTTGTGACAGAGGGCTGCAGCTGAGACACAAACTAATTTACTGGCAGTTTTGCATTATCTTTGTGTCTTGTTGTTTTCTTTTTCTACTAAGCTCAGCTCAGCTTCTACTAAGTCCCAATACAGGTGTAGGTGCCAGTTCTCTGATTGTGTGTGAGCCAATGACTGTGAACTGGTTTTCTGTGGACTAAATCCAAACGTTACATCCCAGTCTAACAGGCTTCAAAATGGGATGAGAGTGCTTCTCCTGCTTCTCCTGTTGATGCGGCTTGATACCACTTTCATTGCTAAATTGAAGACTCACCCGCATTTCATATTAGCCATGGCAAACACTCTGCTGCCGGCCCACAGCTGAGTCATTGTGAAGAGTGCTGCAATTCTTACCAGGTGCACATTATTGGCGAGTCTGCAGCTTTCCTGTGAACCGATTGCATTCTTTTACACTTGGTCTATTTTTTTCTGCAAGATATGAGTGAAAAGGAAGACACTATTCACAGAAAAGAGTTTATGCCAGTGTTTTTGAAAATGTATGTCTTGTTTTTTAATGTATGCCACCAATTAGCAATGTTTTGCTGTACCCACTGTATTTGAAGAACATGGATAACATGGACAGCATTTTTTTGTGTGTGCTTGTATATTTATATAAATATATAACTCAAATAGGCCTATCCAAAAAGCAAACAATTAACTGCACAGTTTTTTAGATGTAGAACAGTAGGACAGACCTGTCTGAAAAAGTCATTAGTGAGAGCGTCTGTGCTGCCTCTGTTGCACGTTCTGTGTGAGTAACTCTGACTAGAAAATGTTTTGCTCTTGCTTTCATTCTGTTGGACCCTCGCTGTGAAACAGGAGTTAGTCTTCTTTCAGACAATCTGATAAGTATATATGCACCTTCATGTATCCCTTGGTTCTAGTAAGCCTTATTTAACCAGCCAAGATGATTAAAAAGACATTTTTACTCAAGAGCTGCATCCATAAGTCAGCTTTTACTGAGCATCATGTCCATTTTTAATTGTTTTCAATGGCTTTTGAATGCTTGCAGCTGCCGAATTTTGTTCAGAATGCTCCACTAAACGTTTCAAGTTAAAATCAACTCAACTTGACAACTATTGCACTTGTCAATGTCACTTTTCACAGATGGGCAAAATTCTGGATGACATCATCCTTGTCAGTGGCAGAAAAAATAGAATTTTATTTATCTGTTCTGAGCATCTCTTAGCGTTTTTTTGCCTGTCAAAGACACCAGTGTGCTGCAAGAATCGTTGGTGAGGGCAGAAGGATCACACATTCACACAAAATAGTCACCCTGTACTGTCATCAAATCGAGGTTTAACTGATGCCCTCAACTTATTATAAGTATACAAAAAACTGTATTGCATCTCATCTGAGCAGCACTTCTGAAGCTAGTGGGATTCATTGCCTCGTTCAGTTTCATTTGAACAGTAATTGGTGAAAGAAAGTGTGTTACTCATTCCATTTCCCAAGCCATCTAACTTCCTTTGGGTAAACGTATGCCTTTTTGTCGTTGCCAGGATGTTCACCATGGTAACGGTACCCAGCAGGCTTTCTACGGTGACCCCAACATCCTCTACCTGTCACTCCATCGCTATGATGACGGAAACTTCTTCCCTGGCAGTGGCGCACCTGACGAGGTAAGGAGGACAACTTGTCTGTGTTTCTGTCCGTATGTCTGCCTGCCCACCTGTCTGTCTGACTGATGTTTTTGTGTATGGTACAATTGATGTAAGTGGATTTGAAAATATGGGCTGAGCATAAACCTTTGATCAAAGCAAATGTTTGACAGCTAACCTCTTTGGCAAAAGTCACTAAATTGCTATAGGAAAAATGCTTGTCATATGCACACTAAACTGCATGTGTGTATGAACGCATGAATAACCTTCCGTGTGTGTGTTTATGCATTCTAGGTGGGCAGCGGAGCAGGTATGGGCTTCAATGTGAACATGGCATTTACTGGAGGTCTGGAGCCCCCCATGGGTGATGCCGAGTACCTGGCTGCATTCAGGTAAGATGCTCACATTAGCTACCTTGTTAGGAAGAATCTGTGTCCAGAAGGTGTCATGTCTGATCCCTAATGACCACAACTGTCAGTCTTGCAAAACCTCACTTCTACAGAGAAGAGTGCATATTAGCTCCAGCACCATTGCATTATTGCTTATCCTGTTTCCATTCTGTGGAAAAAGGCATGGTGAAAAGATTAATTCAACCCTTACTGATCAATTCAGAATAACAAAACAGCTCTTGACATTTGCAGTATTGATGCTACACACTGGCTGGCTGATGAGAGTCCACCTAGAAGTCAGTGGATTGCCAGTTGGATCCGAAGTGCAGATGACGTTCAATACTGCCATAAGTGCCTTAAAGCAAGGAAATCAAATCATCTTCAGTTTGAGCCTCTTAATCTGTCCCAACATCAGATAAATTGTGCAATATAACATAAAGGTCAATTGCTCACAGTTTCATTTATATTGGCTCTGTCAATGTAAAAATGATTGCACAGAGATTTTTGAGAGGAATCAGCAGTGGCTTATATTGCTATGTTACAGTACAGCTATTCACATGATGTGGGTAATAAAGAAAATAATAGCACTGTTTATAATTATAATGCTACAACCTGGGTAGTGATAAATGGAATGATATATAGTGATATAATGTATAGTAAAGCACGGCATAACGAGGAGTGTTGGCAGGCAGCTCTTCCTCATGAACATACAAAACACTCACACATGGAGGCTCAAGCACATCAGCCTCCAAGCGTTCAGGCATGCACTTACCCACAGATATGCACACATCACAAACACATATATTGCTCATTCAGCTTTACCTTACCAACATATGGCAAGGAGCAGGTCCAGATTGGTTCCAGCCCTCTTTGAAGATGAGCCTGTGTGTGTGTGTCCATCTGGCCCGGGCCAGACACATCAAACCGACAGGCCAGTGTCTGCTAGCCACTTTAGGCACGCAAACCCCTAGAAGCACACCTCAGCCCACTAATGCACCCCAGACCCCTCTGTGCTCTCTGTCTCTCTGCCCCTCTTATCCATCTCACCCCCTCTCATCCCCCCTCTCTTTGCCCCTCTGATGTGCACGTGCACCACTGACATCCACATAAACTATGTCACACTTAGGATGTTATTTATGATCCAGTGTGATAGCAATCCAGAATGGGCTCACACACTGACTGGTATACAATATACTGTGCACTCCACTTATATTGAGTCTAGGTTCAAGTGATATCCTCGATCCTTCAGCGTCCCCTTTGGGATTTTTTCTTCCACTCAAGAGTTGCTGCATTTAACAACTATCATCATACACACATATACATGTAACACCTAACACACTGTCCATACATCCATCTATATAAAATGCCATCAGTAAAAAATTTAAATAATAATAATAATAATAACATATTACACAGCCCATCCACCCAATGTAAATATAATCCCATACCCAACATGTTGCACAGCCTATTAACACTGACATTTTAACATTTTTGCACAGCCCTGATTGCTTTCTTATTGCACAGCCTGATTATATCAGCATAGTGCATGTCCCTGGTACCAGAATTTATTGCACAGTCCTTATGGCCTTATGCTGTGCCTGTGCTTAGACCTTAATACCAGTGTTTAGGACAAACTAACAAGTATATAAAAAAAATATTACTATGTACTGTATCTCATTGTTTAATAGTAGAAAGGCCAAGGGTCCGGGGAGTCTAAGAGAAGACTAACAAGCAGTCAGTTTATGACACACCAAAGCAACTGTTGCCTTTTTAATCAACATGAAACTGTTGGTTCCTGTTCGCAAACGTAATTTGAATCCTTCTGAGCATTTTTTTTTTTTTTTTCAGTATGGAACCTGAATAGTTAGTTCCCAGTTGGAACCAAAAAATAGTTGGACCTGAATTGGGATCCATGACAACAACAAGAGTAGGCATGTATTATTCTACAGGGAAAGATGGAGATCGAAGACCATACCATGGTCTGCCGAAGAAACAGAACTATTGCTTTCAGTGTTGTCATCTCAAAAATTTTCAGGAAAAGATGAAAGGGAGTACTAAAACCATTTTAATTGTATCTCAAAATTGCTGAGGAGTTGATGAAGGCTGGGCTCCTTAGAACTCAGGACCAAATGACCAATACGTTTAAAAAAAAAAAAAAAAGTACAGGAGTACAGAGAATCCAAAAAGGACGCAATAAAAAGTGGTGCTGGACAGGTTAATATAGGGAGGTACTATGAATTTCTCATTGGCATGTTGGGTCACAGACCAGACTCTGTCTTCTGTTGCAATAGTTCCACTTAAAACCGGTGCAAACACGAGTCGGTTCACTAGTTAGCACCATGGCTTCAAGAATC
>NC_044000.1:12685000-12725000 GCF_902150065.1 Myripristis murdjan
TTCTCAATATTTTTCATCAACCACTGTCTATTTTTTCATCCACTGACAGCTCCTGCCTCACCATAATTTCCTAAAATGCATGCAACATTAGTATTTCATCAGTAAATCATCCATTATATTAAATTATGCAAAAGTATTTTTATGAGTTAGTTACATTTGTTAAAAATGTCAAATAATTTATGTAGGTCAGCAATAGACCATATGAATTTTGAATGAGTTAAAAAGCAAAGTGAAGTTTAATTGAAATGAACAATATTTATTAATTCATTAGGGGAAGATAACACCATGTTATCTATATATATATCTATCTATATATATATATATATATATATATATATATATATATATATATATTTACATACATACATACATACATATACATACTGTGTGTCACCACTGTCAGACAGAGAATCTGACAGTGCTGACGTCTGACAGTGTTGACAAAAACACACTTTTTTGGATGCCATGCATGAATTCTACAGGAGCCATTTCGTTTTCCCACTCTAGCTAGTTAGACTCCTTCTTAGATTGCCTAAATTTGTGACATAATTTAGAAGAATTGTCCATATACAAAAGAGACAGTGTTGATGCATCATGGTCAACTAGCAATATCAATACATATGTGAAAATTACTGAAAAAATAGCAAACTAACAGGAGCTTGTGTGGTCTCGCCTCATTCAGTGGATCAGATCCTCAGTAATATGGCTGACCATGTAGTTGCCTGATTTAAATGCTTATTTTTAAATATCTGACTGTGTTGACAAAAACCTGGGACACATTTTTGGCAAGCATGAATTTAAAGTAGATATAATTAAAAATCAATGGATTTTGGTTTTAAATGCTCTTTTCAATTCACTCTTTCATCTCATATATATATTATGCATTTTAAATATTTTTTTTCACAGTTTCATATTAAATTGAAATGATAAGATCTTATAAGAGGACACTTGCTTTTGTGCTTTTGTGGGTACTGGGCACAATTCTTAGTGGGGCATGTTTTTGCCAAAGTCTCAAGAATCTGCGCAATACCCTTTACTGTATATTTCAAAATGCATTACCTGTTGAGCCACTTAGCAAGAAAGAGAAAAAGGAGAAAGAGAGTCCACTGTTGAACCAGTGGAGAAAGAGACAATAGGAGTGTGTGTGTGTGTGTGTGTGTGTGTGTGAGAGAGAGAGAGAGGGAGAGAGAGAGAGAGAAAGAGGCATAAGGTACAAGAACATCAGTTTGGAGGGGAAATGGAAAGAGATGAATAATCACAGGAGAGAAAAGGAGAGGACAGACATTAACAGGTAAGGTCCCTCTCCCTCCAGCGGTTCCTAAAAAGGGCGGCTAGACGAGGATTAAACCGCCGAATTTCTGCCGGATCCCACTGAGAACAGTTTAATAACCAAAAATGAGGCACATGCAATTACACTCATGCCCTGTTACGCTCTGCAGACGGATGTATCTTCACAAAGTAAAACCTCTATGAATAAATAAATATTTGAAGTGTTCGGATTGCAGTTATCAAATTACAGAATTCTTTTTGCAGTGCTTTGATGGTCAAAAAGTTTCTGGCATTTACTCAACCCATAAAAGGTCACAAATGTCCTCAAGGCAACTGTGAGACTTTCATCCCCTGCTATTGAATTATCTGGTCAGGTAAAAAAAAAAAAAAAAAAAAAAAAAAAAAAAAAAAAAAAAGTGGAACTATATCGCCCCCCTGAGGCCAATCAATACAATTTTGAAAATTCAGAGATGGTGCAAGATGCATAATATCCCCAAGTTTGTTAAAATAATGAGGGCAGTGTGAGATATCAGCTGTGACAAACACGTGAACAAACAAAGAAAAATGAATGAGTGGACACAGATTCCTCTGTAACTGGAGTGAAATTTGTTTGCACTTAAATCTATAGACTCATGTAAAGGTTTTAGAAATATGTAGAGTGCTTCGGATGAGGCTATTCACTGTGCTACTCAAGGTCTTAAAATAGGTAATTGATACAAACAAGTGACTGATACCATGGCAACTGTGTTGCCACAGTAAGATCAGTGTTCTGTAGCAGTGGAAAGCCATACTGCAAAAAGAAAAAAAAACAAACAAACAAAAAAAAAAAAACAAAGGGAAAAAGTGAGTTGTTTTTTTCTCGTCTGTCCCCCACTTTCTTTATTAGGGAGACTGAAAACAGTCAAATCTGCTTACAATTTTGTTTGAAAGAAAATGTTATATAAAAATAAATATGGCATGTTTTAGTCAATCTAAGTTGAAGTGGATTTCTTATTTTGCCCACGGGAATGTGCACATTTTGAAAAGCATTGTATTAAATGTCTGAGTCTGCCAGTGTGCCTTCACAATAAGAGCAGGCATAATTAAATTTTAATTCCACTGCAGGAGAAACTTGATGTTCCCTGCAATTAGGTGGAAAAAAAATAGATGCATATATTGGTATTGGCATTGACCAAAAGAGGTGGAAGCTATTGGCATATCAGATATCGGCAAAAATATCATATCCAATATCATCCTTCATTTTCACTTAAGCATTGTTGACAAGGAAAACATTATCTTGAAACTAAATCTGTCTGGGATCTAGCTGGAATCTATCTTAATTACCTTACTTTGAATTTACATGGGTACAAAAAAAGTTTTTTTTTTTTTTTTTAACTCTTTATATCCCAGATATGGTGAATATTAACAAGGAGAGAAACAAGGCTTCAAATATATATTTTTTTAAAGAAAAAATGAATAGCATAATTGTCATCATTTTGTCAGTCAAGGACCTCAGTTATCATCTCCACATAATTTGAACAAATTTTGTGCTGTCAATCACTTGATCGGGTTACTCATCACGTTGTTCAAGGTCTTCTTTTTTTCTCACAGTAATGCAGAAAAGACAGTTTAGAGAAAATTAAGGTGATCCACACATGGAAAGTATCCAGCTCCATTCTGATGGCTCTTGTAAGCAGTTCTTGGTCATGTGTGGTTAAAAATCAGGCTGCCTGTTCCTGTCTCAGTCCTGCCTTTGAGAAGCCAACATCTGGGATTTTCCCTCTCACTTGCATTTATTAAAACTGATTCACTGTGGAATGAATTACGTCACACTCATAAGGTTAAGCTGGCCGACTCTGCGGTGGCATTATCACAGCTGTCAAACTATTTAGATTTTGACCTGCACCTAACACCAAGAGCAGATTAATTTACTCGAGCCACTTCATCAAAAGCAATGAAATAGTTTGGTACCCACCGAGTATTTTCCTAACCTCAGCCCCAAAATCAGCTCCACGAGAGCTGCAGTGAAAATGGAGACCTTAGGTTATTAAATCCTATTAGATGAGGAATGAATAACGTCACATTATTACTAATGACTGAAATGACTCGACTATGTGCCGGAGCTGAGGATAATAAGGGTTGTTAATGACACATGGTCTGTGTTAATGACATGTGGTCAAATGCTTTTGTTAACAATGTGGTTCTTTTCGCTCAAACTGCAACTGAGCGTTGCCACTGATGTCGCGACAACATTTCCAGATCCTGTGATCAGTCCAAATCGCAGAAACAGGGTGGCATGGCATAAAGCCATGGCAGTCAGACACGCACGCTCTTATACACAAACACACAGGTTTACATAAACACACGTGCAAACATTTCTGTTGTATTTCGTAGAAAGTGAGCTTAAGAGATTTTCATAGAACAAGGAGCCAAGGATTTTAATCAGTAGGTCTATAAAGAGAAGTGCAGACTGATGGAAGACAGTCAGGACTTTGGTTTACTGTCACTTTAGTGTGTGTTTGTGTGCATGCAGTCAAACAGAGCGTATTTGTAAGTGGGTGCATGAGTGTGTGTGTGTGTATGTGTGTGAGCAGGTATTCACAAGAAATAGACGTGTTCTGCTTTGATGCTTCAGCATAAGAGGAAGTTTTGCTTGATTTTTTTTCCCCTTTTTTTTTGAGACAGTGTTGTTATCACAGTCATTTGGTTGTTTCTGTGTTTAGATGCCCTAGTTAAAACTCAGCGCTTTGTACCTCAAACTAATATGAGCCTGTGCAAGCCTCTAAAGAACACTCTCCAATACAGTTTTTAACTATGCAAATGTTGTGGAGCACATAATTTTAGTGTGGGATTCACTGTAATCATGCACGAATTTGTCTTTGGTGACAATGGTGCAGAGATTCACAAATTACATTTTCACAGTGCACAGAATAAACATGGTCCAAAAACAAAAGCACACTATATACATACACACAAGACATATTATGGAACAGAATACATGTACTTTATAATGTATTTTAATGGTATGCATTCCATTCAACAAGGTAGCTGAATAAAAAAAAAAAAAAAAGAGGGTAAATATGACATCCGGATTATACAGCACAAGGTCTCTGCAAGATGTAGACCCCATCACCTTCACATCATGAACTATGAATGTAATAGGCCAACTGTACAAAAGAACATTGAAATTGTCAAAAATGAATAATCTTTTTAATTTAGTCAGTGTGTGTGTAATGGCTAGGAACACATTGAATTGGGCAGAATCAGTGGCATGAATAAAAGTGATTGTCTTATTAGAAAAAAAGACAATTTAAAGGCAGGATACCTCATGCTACACCATAGAGCACCACATTTCCCTGACATTCACATCTATTACTACAGCATCATTTCCATTAATAACTGTGGCTGAAGCGTCATTTTCCTCCATGAAAAAAAAAAAATGACACCACTGGCCTGACCTTGTGCAGCGAAATCCTTTAAAACACACATCCTTTAAAATAAAAATTTGATTGGCAATGCACAGCCAACATCTTGTCATATACAGAACAAAAAAAAAAAATAAAAAAAATCTGTAACCATATTTGCATAGTGAACATGCAATCACACACTCAGCTGTAGAGTTTTGAGAAAAGCTGATTAGATCTGAATTATAGTGACATTTGAATTCATAAATTCCGTCCAGCTGGACATGCAAACTCAATGAATAAATAATTTACAAATAAATCAAAAGTCAGCGGTGCCTGGAGGAGCTTCACAGAGGATAATACCAAAATGTTTGCCGATCTCATATCTCAGGCAAGAATAACCTCCACGGTGAAAAAACAAACAAACTGTATTGTCTTTCAATCAAGCAATAAAGTATTAGAGGGAGTGCTAATATCATTTCATATGCCAGTAATGACACTATTTCTTTTATCACATTTTTACAATAGGATCAAACAGCTAAGCCTCTGGATTTTAATTTTGCTTTGGTCTTATTTCTTGGCGATAATCATCCTTGTTTGCCGCATTTCTTTTATTGCTGTAGGTGGAGTGATACCGTTCAAATTGCAGGGTATGAGTTTTATATTGCAGTTGATGTACTCATAAAATGCCTTTCATCCAATCACAGGGTGCAGTTGGAAACAGATGTATAAGTAATGTTATAACAGCCGTCAAATTGACGATGCATTACTAAATCCTCTTATTAACTCACACATATGCTCACAGACGCTTGTGTTCAAGTGCACACACACACACACACACACACACATATACACACAAACACATCGAGTCATCCACCTATTCATGCAGTCAGGGTTGTGATCCGAGGCGAGCCAAGCAGCTCTGTGAATAATATCAATTCTCCATGGGAAACTAATGAGCAGTGGACATGCCCACCGGCCACAGAGGACACAATCCATTCCTTCACACTGTGCGTCTGCTGGTGTGTGTTGCGTCTCGCTGTCTGAGTGTGTGGGACGGTTAGCTCAGTGCCCTGCCATATGGCCACTATGTCAGACCCTCCAGTTTTTTTTTTTGTTTTTTTGGACTGTCACCCCATGGTCTCGCCTCTCTTCACCCACACTTAGTCCGATCACACCGGGCCAAGAGGCAGAGACAGAGAAACCCCTGGATGAGGGGAAGAGAGGGAGAGAGAGTCGGCAAAGTGAGTGCAGAAAGGAGTGCTAGTGCGGGAAGAGAAACAAAGGCGGACAACATGAGAAAAAGAAGGGGGTAACTGGGCGAGAAAAGGCGCCATGGAAGACAGTCTGAGGGAGAATAAAGAAGGGGAAGGAAAAAGAGCCAAAAGTTGAGATGGAGATGGAGATGCTCTCAGATGCGCCAAACAGACAAATTCAGGACGACGGGAGGAGGAGAGAAAGAGAGAGAGAGAGAGAAAGCCTCTGAATCAGTGGGAGAAGAACACACAGAGGGGGAAAAAAAACAGTTCTAAAAAAGGGAAAGAGGAAGATGAGGGAGGGTGAGATTGGTGGGGTAAAGAGAAAAGAGAGAAATAATGAGAAGAGAGAGAGAGAGAGGGAAGGGGAAAAGGAGTAGAAGAGAGGAAATGGAGCGAGAGAAGGCGAAGAAGAGGCCAGGTGCATTGGCAGGGCAGATGGAGGGAAGGAAAGACAGAGCGCAGGGAGGGAGGGAGGGAAAGAGCGATGGCAGGGGAAAACAGTCGTGAAGTTAATGTCTCGACTGTTGTGTGATGGGGCGTGTCTAGCAGCGCCGGGCCGCTTTTCCAGACACTCATCTAAAGACCCCCCCCACCACCACCCTCTCTCTTTCACTATTTATCTGCTCTCTCTCTCTTCCTCTCTTTCTCAATCTCCCTCCTTCTTTCACACACACACACACACTCTTATTCTCCCCATTCAACAGTGTACCCAAAGCACCAATACAAAACAGCACATAGAAACCTTACAAAAATAAGTTCACTAAGTGCATATCAGTCGTTGTGTCCTTTGTGTGTGTTTGCATGTTTATGAGTTGGTGTGTGTGTGTGTGTTGATGATTTTGTCTCTTTCTCTCTTTCTCTGCCATGCCTCCTCCCTCCTGCTCTGTCCCACTGCCGAAGTGCTGGGAGACAGTTTGTCCAAGCGGGGTGAAAATAGCAGGAGCAATCTTTCTTCTTTTCTGTGGCGGGGTCGCTGGAGCGGCACGGACATAAACATAATAATCCTTTTGAGCGCCACGGGAGGACAGGATGCCCATACGTGGAAGCGAGGAGAAAGGGGGGCGGGGCAGGGCCTACAGGGAAACTTGACATGGCGGAACGGCTGAATTACACTGGAAAGCCTGAGAAAGAGTCCCGGATCCAGACTGCTGGAGTGGAGTGGCTGCTCCGTCTGTCTGGGGCTGCTAGGCTCACACACACACACACACACACACACACACACACATACACACACATACACGGGTAGACAAGTGTACACTCCTGCAGGTACACACATGCACACACAAGCATGCAAAAACCTGCAAGCATATTAGCATGCGTAGGTACAAGTAGGCATCTACACACAAACACATATGCACACAAACACACAGGCATCTCTCTCTCTCTCTCTCTCTCACACACACACACACACACAATCTGCCTGTCTGCCTCTCACTCTTTTCCTCTTCTGTGCCCCCCCCCCCCCCCCCCCCCCCCCCCCCCCCCCCCCCCTCCTCTCCCTGCCTCAGTCCTCCATGCCTTTTCTCTTTGTCTCCAAAACACCTCTTTTTTCCCAGCCCATCTGTCATCCACGGCAACTTTTACTTCCTTTATTCTATCGTTCTGTCACTTCTAACCCTCCAATCCTCCCACTGTTTCCGCCTCTGTGTCCCACACCTGTCTGCTCTCTCCGCGGCGGCCAAGGCAGTGTTTTTCCTCCGCCATCAAGATACCGAACGATCAACTCTCTCCTTCAAGAGCAGTTTCACTTCCCTCGCACCGAATTACAGCAAAACTCTGTCTTGTGCCTTCTTGGTGGCCAAGCTCCCTGAAAAGTTGAGTTCCAAAATACATCAGCCACTTAAAATAAGTCATACCTGCTGTTAGAAAATGACGAGAAGGTGAAATCTTCCTTATGTTTTACAGTAAGCTATCTTAGGTCACCCACTTGCTAAATTGGATGTCAGGGTTTTTTTTTTTTTTTTTTTAATATGGAGCACTGAATGTGAGGTAACATGTTTTCCTAAATTGTAGGGAACCCCAGGTGTTGCTGTGTTTGTATGTGCATGAATGATTACCCTTGAAAATGAATTTGCTTTCAAAGTTTTTGTATCATTGCGAGTAAGTGAGTGGATCCATTTTGCAGTCAGGTGCTATATTATTGCTATATTATTGTTATTTTCGTGGATAACTGGACAGAAATAAGACGGTCACAAAGGCAGAACATCTTGTGTTTCTTGTCTACTGAAAGTCCCTTTGACCTGAAATGTCTCTATAAATAAAAGGTGAGTGTCACACCTTTGACTTGCAAATGAGTAAAGGCTATGAGTCACATTTACTTCACTGGAAAACTTTTCACTTGATTGTTCTTCCTATCATTACTGCTCCTGATACAGCTAATGTTCTTATCATTTACATGTAAAACCTGCAGCTAAGTGCAACATAGAATTTATCACAACATTTTAATGGAGGTGTGAGAATTGCTGCTTAGAAGTTCGTAGTAACGTACAGTAGGAGCCGTATCAGTCCCAGCACTAATCCTCAGATAAATCCTTTCTTATTTGAATGAATCATGAGTAATCTAACCCCAAAGCATCTTAGCACTAATATTTATCTTATTATCTTAATTTCACTGTGATTCGGTGATGTAAAGACGCTGTAATCCA
Source organism: Myripristis murdjan (assembly GCF_902150065.1). Taxonomy (NCBI): domain Eukaryota; kingdom Metazoa; phylum Chordata; class Actinopteri; order Holocentriformes; family Holocentridae; genus Myripristis; species Myripristis murdjan. Next base: position 12,693,557 of record NC_044000.1, read on the forward strand.
GTGTGTTTTAAAACTTTGCTTGGGGTCCAAAATGTTAATAACAATTTGGTTGGGTCCCCACGGGACAGGACAACTCATTTATGGTTTATTAAACCTGGACGACATGATGAGATGCAAATGGGCCCAGTTCGAGTCCTGGACTGTGAAAGTTTTTTGAACTGCAGGACTAAGATGCCTTCATTTGTAATAGTATTATAAGATTTCACTTTAACTTGATATTAAAATCATTTCTCAAACTGTGTCTCCCTCGCATAAATTAGACAAATGACTAAAATTAAAGAAAAATACAAAAATTGCAAGAGCCTCGGGAATCTGAGTGGCATGAACCAGTTTTACTTCCTTACACTCTTTACTTCAAGTTGTCGTTCATCAGCACTTTTCCTGCTCTGCAGTGTGTAATGAGCAAAACACTGCACTTGTGGGAACGAAGAATCAGGATGTATTGTTACTCACATCTCTTTCAAGTGTGGAGTCGGAAAAATAAAGGTTAGAGAATAATGACGTTGATTTTTTTTTCTTACACAAGATCAAATTTGCTCATTAAGACGACTTTCTCTCTCTCCGTGTCTGTTCTCACATCTTCTCCGCATCATTCCCCTGCTCTCATCCCTTCTCCTCTCTGCTGACAGATTTTTAAATGTTTAAACAGCAACTCTGCTCCGTCATCAGTCACTCTGACGCAGATGATGACTGAACACACACACACTGATTACTAAAGACCTAATGGACGTGCACCTAGGCGCTGGCCTTTAAGCACTACGTCCATCATGTGCACACACACACACACACACACACACACACACACCATCTATTTCTCTTTGCTTGCATCTCTTGCTTGCTCGCTGTACCTCAAACTCTCCTCATTAACGCTCTTTCTTCCCTCCTCTGTCTTCTTCTGTCTGTCTCACCGTCTCCTGTCTGACTTTGTCTCCATCACATTTCAGTCTTCATCTCTGTCCGTCTCCATCTCCCTCCTCTCTCTACCCAGCGCACACGCGGGGCATCATCCTGTGTAGTAAATCTTGTTTCCTCTCCGTTGAGGCCGATGTTGCCTCCAGCTCTATGCAGAGTGATAGATGGTACAATATTGAGCCACGGCAAAATGGCGACTGAGATCTAGAGTTCTCATAAGACACGGGCCGCCACGGCCTGCAGGGAGAGGGGAGGAAGGAAAGAGAGGGATGAAGCGTGTGTGTGTGTGTGTGTGTGAGTGAAAGAGAGAGGGGGAGCACGGGCAGAAAGATTCAAAGACAGGCAGAGTTGATGAAGAAGAAGAGAGAGAGAGAGATAGAGAGTGAGTGAGAGGCAGAACTTAAAGGGTGAAAGTAGAAAATGTGTCATGAAGAACAATGTGAATGTCATGGTAAATCAAAATATAGTGACAAATAAAATCTGATTACCAGTAAGATCTCACTGTTGTCACATAACTAAAGTTACAGCTGACATGCACTTAGAGCACTTAGCTGTTTTTTTTGTTTGTTTGTTTGTTTGTTTGTTTGTTTTTACCTCCACTGTTTGTCTTGCTCCACTTTTGGCTGTTCTTACAGTATCACTCTATTGTGTTCTTGTTTACTTATGCTATTGTTTTATATATATACATACATATACATATATCTTGTGTTATTGTGTGAACGTAGTGTGTTGAGATCTTGACCTTGAGTCCTTGACTTTACGTAAAATGAAAAAGCACCATAACAACTACGGGTGGGCGATATAGACTTTAAATAATATCACATTTCAGGGTAATTTGTGGAAACAGTATTCAAGATATGAAACACTACAATTTTACGCTACTGGCCTTGCTCTCCCCCCAACCCAAAAACTACAAACTGTCATGTCATTTGATGTCAATGCCATCAAAACAATCACAAGTCATGTGGTCCTGAATGACACTTCCCATTGTGAAATGATGACGACTATAGCAGTGTGATGCGATATCATGATGTGACACTTTTTTCATGTACAAATTTATATCCTTCCTCTGGTGATCAATATATAATATGGCACAGCCTTCAGCCAAATTTAAACAAAATAATTTTGGAAAGTGACATAGTTTGCCTTATTAAGAAACCAAGGATCTTCAAATGAAACATCCACTGGCGAGTAAAACGCCTGTTCCAGCAGTTTGAATTATTGAGATACTGTAAGTAAAATGGAAAAAGCAACGTTCAAATGCAACTGCGGTGAAAAAATAGCCACAGCAGAGGCAGTGATGTATGGGCCATCGGCTGACTTGCAAAGGTTGCCACCGCAGGCACTTGAGTCATGCACAGCTCAACGAGGACCTGATGAAAACAGTCCTTAGCATCGGCACACTTGTCCTTGGTGAGCACGGAAATATAAAAAACGGAGAAAAGGGGAAGAAGCAGACCTAAAAGGAGGGTTAAAGCCAATGAAACACGATGATGAGTGTCTTATCCGAGGCAGAATAGATCACTTAACCGGATTTAGATGTTATGTGGCCTCTCTGGCTTGTGGGGACAGAGGGAGCAGCAAAGAGGATTACAGGGGAAGGAATGGCTGTAATTTTGGCCAAAATGGTAGCTTTTATACTTAATAACCAGCCTGTAGAAGAAGAACAACATTTTAAGTACTTGGGCACAATTATTGATCAGACCCTAACTTGTATTAAGGACTCAGAGGGCATTTTAAGAGAACCGACCAGTGATTGTTTTTAGTCAGGAAGCTGGGGAGCTTTAACCAACATGTATTTGAAATGGTGCACAGGAACCTGGTTGAAACACACTATTTTATGACGTTTGTTCTCTGTTCTTTCTATATTACCTATCTGTGGCTACCTGCCCATGTGCAGTATTGCATGTTGTATATTTTGTATGTTTTTTTAATGTTGTGTTGTGCTATGCGTAGTGTACATACTTTGCTGCACATGGGAGAAGCCGAAGACACGTTTCCACTGAGGTGGACAATAAAGTCAATCAATCAGTCAATTAATCAACTAATGAGAGGAAATGTCTTCAGTTGCAGCCGGTTGCTGAATATAATAGACATTAAGTATGGAGCTGTAATATCAGCTGTTCATCGTTGGCCTAGCCTGATTTCCAGAGCCCATAAATGTCATTGTGATTCAGTGGGGTCTGGCCATGTTGCTATCATTCTTCATTCTTTTTCATACATGACACAGAAGACAGTCCTGCACCAAAACCTTTACTAACTCAAACACCACACAGTCATCAGATCACATCCACAAGACATCTCTGACCTCAGTTTTTTTTTTTTTAATATCTCAATAATGACAGTCTGAGTTAAGCGTGCCAAAAAGTTGCTGAGATCATACATGTTTCAAATATGTTGCTCTAACAAATAAGAGAGAGAGAGAGAGAGAGAGAGAGAGAGAGAGAGAGAGAGAGAGAGAGAGAGAGAGAGAGAGAGAGAGAGAGAGAGAGAGAGACATTTAAAGTGAGGGACCAGGACATGGAGTTTTCATTGGTCTTTGATGAAAATATTGAAAAAACTTTGTTTGGCAAACTAATGTACTGTGCACATGCTCTGTCGCTCTCTTTCTCTGTCTGTCTGTCTGTCTGTCTCTCTCACAAACAGACACACACACTGGGTTCTGCCAGTATACACCATGCTATTAGCTGCAGTGTTTAGACTAGTTAATAGAGCCACCTGTGGTTCTCTATTAGAGATAATGATATCACACACACACACACACACACACACTGTCATCCACAAGCATAAGGGCAAGCAAGGACACATACACATATGCAAGTATCTCAGCACAGAAGAACCCCACCCAAACACACACACACACACACACACACACATGCAATGGCTCAACTCTTTCTCAGTGTTACTTACAGGCAAATAATTGAAGAGTTGATTTGGCCAGGCATCGCAAAACCTCTGGTGATCCAGCAGTGTGAGTGTTTGTGTGTGTGTGTGTGTGTGTGTGCGCAGCCTCAGGTGGTCTGTCTGCTGGTTGTTTCTGGTCTAATTGTAGTCAGGTGCAACATAATAAGCCAACTACTCTCTAGGTACACCGTGCTACAGTTTTGGACAAGCCCCTCTCATTTTGTGTGTGTGTGTGTGTGTGTGTGTGTGTGTGAACCATCAATCTAATTTTCATCAAATTCAAATCAAATTTTATCAATTTTTATCATTTTTTTTTTTTTTAATCAATTTTTCAGTGATACCCAATAGGGACTGCTGTGTTTATGACAGCATTAAAAAAAAGTTAAACACTTACGCAGTGTTCCCTAATGGCATTTTAAATGTTTTGATAGATTTAATTCTCATTTAGTCTATAAACATACTTTATAATAGGAATTTCAACCCGGGGCTTGGACGTCAAGACAGTCAAGATGATTCTGGTGGCTTGTGAGAAAAGCCATAGAAATATTTCTCACATACAAATAATCTTTGCCTCAAGATACCATTTGCCACCTCTGAATTGCTCCCATAATGAACCGAATGAAACAGGGCATGGAGGGAAAATCAGAAATAACTGTTTGTTGTCACATTTCTCCATTATGTCTGCGCTCAGCGGCCCCGGGTGGTCGCATGGAGGCAGGACGTTGTTTTTAGTCCCTTTTTGGATTCGGGGAGCCAAATTGGTTGAGAGCCACTGCTTTAATCAGAATGAGCTTTTATTTACCGCGGCACACCGGGGTTTCTCAGCTCCGAGCAGTTGTCGCTCAAAGTCACCAGCTGTCACTCACTGTCGCCTGCTGTGAGAGGAGACGGGAGTAGGGGACAGATGCAGCGTGCACACACACACACACACACACACACACACACACACATACATACACAGGATGCATGCACACACCTACGTTTAAAGGCACACAAATAAGAGTGTGCTCACTCACTTACACACACTCTCTGTCGCACACATACACACATACACCATGCTGTGCTGGAGGAGGCTGGGGTTTGGTAACCTTCCTTTAACTCAGCAGGAAATGGATGGACCTCTCTCTCTCTCTCTCTCTCTCTCTCTCTCTCTCTCTCTCTCTCTCTCTCCCTCTCTCTCTCTCTCTCAGCAGACTGGCTGGACGGTCAGGTTGTGGCGGGGCTGGGCACAAGCTTTGTTCAAGGACCTGGTGAGAGCAAGGATCAATATTATGTGTCGGCGAGGTGCTTTAAGGGTTTTGAATGGATGTAGACATGAGAGACTGGAATTTGTAAGGCTGTGGAGGAAGATCCCCCTCTTGTGGGTGATTTTCCACTGTTTTTCCACTGTTTACCTATACAGCTATCTATCTCCATCTATGACAAAGACACATGCCTATGCAAATTAATACACACAAACATGTTCTGTTTATGGTATGTACGCATTCATATTCACGCACAGACATGCGCACACCCACAGGAGGAGTCATCTGCCACTCTCCATCTGCTGATCAATAATGAACCAATCTGTCACCGATGCTTTCAACACACACTGCAAGGAGCGGCTGGTGAATGTACAAGCCACAAACTCACAAAAACACACACACACACACACACTCTCACACAGGAAGCCGCAAATCATTTACACTTAACCACAAAGACAAAAGCAAGAGTGCATGTGTGTGCATCTGAGCCCACATGCACTCAAACACAATGAGCTGAGATTGATGCTTTAGAGCTTTCTGTACATGTGAAGCAATGGGAACGTTATTAGAAAATGAATAATAGTGGACTTTCATCCCTCAGCGAGTTAGAGAGACACACAGGGAGAGGAGGACGCTATTAGAGAGCTAATGACACAGGACTACATCATTAGTTACTTTTCCTTATGTGACTTGTTTCATTAAAGAATATCAAAAGTAGTCGAAACCTTCTCTCTTACTTGGAGGATTGGTATAAATGATGCTACAAAGAGAAGGAAAGCTATTACAGAAAATAGACGCTGAGGGGGGAAAATCTACCTACCTACATGTTTCCAGCAATTTTGGGGAGCTGAGAAAAACAGCTTTGGATTCAGGCTGACTGCTGTGCACTTTAGAGCAGCACAGACGCCAGGAAAAACATCGGCATTTTACATCTCTGCAAACCAAAAATATGTTGAAATGTGACATTTTGAGGTTTTGTGACGTAGTATAAATGGAGTGAGAAACGCCTTATGAGGCAGACGGTGTGGTGGATGGCGTTAGCTGGACTTAGATTCTGCAGAGCAAAGGTTAGAGGCCCATGTCAAGTGAGCAAATGTTGGCAACAATAACAAGGTTAATGTTTTATAACCTTAATTGTGACCTTTTCCTAACCTTAACCATGATGATGGCCATTTTCCTCACCTTAACCAAGAGTTTTTGGAGGCTAACAAAGCAAATGAGAGTGGCTAAAGTAGATAACAAGCTCTGTGATGTTGACGCAGGCTCCACCATATTGATTATAAATCTAAATTTTGAAAAGTAACATATTATTGGTTCATAAATGTTGACATTTCAACGTAATTTTTCATTTGCCGAAACATAAAATGGCAACATTTCCTTCGGGTGACTGTGTTTTTGACTTTACCCAGTGGGGTTATAAAAGGGTTTCATAACACAGAGCAGGGTCGTAGATTTTCCTCAAGTCACAGAAGATAATGTAATCATTCAACTGATGTTACTGTAAAACACCAAAATTGGGCTTGTGGGGTTTTCTTATGACTCCACTGAAATGGTGTTTCCGTAAATGATGTTCCTGCTGAACTCAGTGGGCTCGAACGCTGCCAGCGATAGGCGTTTAAATTCCCACTTGGGCCGCGCATGCCAAAAACGCATTCATAATGCTCTTGGCCAAATTGAAAAACCAAACCAAGAAGGATGATTGCACGTAGCAGCGATCAGCAAGCAGAGTGAGAGCTTCCTCTTGGCTCCGCTGGCAGATAGGGTTTGATCCACCACATGCCATGTTTATGTGTGGGTATGTGCCTTTGTAGCGTGGTAAAGTTGGCTGTGTGGGAGAGGACAGAGAGTCCACACACACAGGCGCTTTGCAACTAGTGCCAGCAACACCCCCTGCAACAACTGACACACAGAAACACACACACAGACCCACACACACACGTATGCCACCTACCCAGATGAAAGCATTGGCTCCATTGCTCCCTTAAAGCTTGGCCCTGTCTAGGGTTATTGTTACTATTTATGGGATGAAGAGTCAGCAGGCAGGCCAGTGTGCATGGGTGCTTATGTATGTGTGTGTTCGTAATATCCTCTGTTTGAGTATGTGTGTGTGTTTTTTATGTTTCCTTGCATGCATGTCTGTTACGTATGTGTGTGTGAGTGCTCTGTCTACTTTAGGGTTTTTAATAAGGTTTGCTATGTTCACACAGCAGCTGGATCCCCATAACTCAGGATGCCTGCACTCACTCACTCACACACTCACACGCACACACACACACACACACACACACGCACACACAAACCCAGACAAAATTCACTGAGGGGGGAAAACCACAGCCACGGATAGTTTGAGAGCGTTAATGTCAACAACCAACTCTTAAAGCATAAGTGTTTCTGGCAGAGCGGCTGTTTAAGATAAGCTGAAGGCTACTGAATGGAAAGAGTGATATCACTGTGAGAGAATGCGCCGGCTGCAGTGGTAAATGATATAATGTTGCTCAAATTAAGCGAGGATGGAAGGATGGAAGGACAAAAGGAAGCGAGCAGGTAAGGAATGCACTGGCTATTATGCTCAGTGATAAAATGTTTCATAGGCGAGGCGAACAGAGGGGGGAGGAGGGAGAGAAAGGGAGGGTAGGAAGGAGGGGAGGGACTGAATAAGGGAAAAGATGAGGGAGGAAAGAAAAAGTGAAGAGAGGGAGGAGGGGAGCGAGAAAAGAAAAGCGGGAGGGTGGAAGAAAGAGTGGATGAAAGGACAGAAGGGAGCGGGGAGCAACAAGGAATGGAAGAAAAAAGGAAAGGAAAGGAAAGGAAAGGAAAGGAAAGGAAAGGAAAGGAAAGGAAAAGGAAAAGGAAAAGGAAAATAAAAAGTTAATTATGCAAAACTAACTTGTTTGTCAGGTGAGCATATGAGCTTTAGTTTTAGTTTTTCATTTGGCAAAATTTCAGGGATGGTTGCCAGCACACACACACATGCACGCACACACACACACACACAACAAACAAATGAACCCCGCCCCCCTTCACCCAAATCAGAAAGCAATAAACCTTACACTGTGATTAGATTTACAACAATCATATTTGTACCCGTGTAGTGAGAAAAAAAAAAGCTTTTGTCTGATGAAATGTAATTTGATTTAGCAGCATGCAGCCAGTGTGTTTGGGACATTAGGAGAGCAGGGCATTGGAAGCTGCCAAGACCAGAAACGGCTCTCTCACCCAGACTTCTACCCAGGTGGGGGAAGAAAAGAAAACACTAATGGATTTTATACAATCAGTAAAAGGGAACATTTAGCCGTTACTTTATATTTTCCACAAACTGAAAAAAAAAAAATAAATAAATAAAATAAAACTCAGTAAGAGGCTGCACAGCACACAAATTAAATGTGTTGCCCATTATTTAGAAAATGCTTCCCAGTGCCTACTCTTTGCTGATATCAATTTTGCTTCATACATACATAATGATAATCAAATTATTGGAGTATATCAATTTGAGGGAATTAGCTGGGAGAGGAGGAAGCAGGGAGCAGGGAGAAAATGTGAAACAGATGAAGGATGGAAGAGGAGGAGGACGGGAGGAAATAAAGACACAGCAAATAAAAGAATAAATTGCTGTGGAAATAGTTATTAAAACAATTTCAGCAAATGGACATGGAAGGCTGGAGGCAAAAGAAAGAAAGAAAGAAAGAAAGAAAGAAAGAAAGAAAGAAAGAAAGAAAGAAAGAAAGAAAGACTGAAATCTTGGTTGAAGGACTCTTAACGTCATATCGTGGTTCTGCCACAGACCAATGGATTAAAAAAATATGCTTTGGGGAAAACCAGCAGTGTGATTAATAGCTTGCAATATGAGCATTTTTGTCCATTGACTTACCACATTACTATGATGTAATGCATGCTGACTATAATATATCCCCCAATTAAAATAAACAGTCTTCTTCAGCAGGATTGCAGAGCACAGGCAGGGCAGACACTGATGCATGATCAGAGATTTCTGCAGTGGCTGTCACAGAAGCTCGATTTAGGATTCAGGCACTGAAAAATTGTCAGTTAATTTTGTAAATTGCAAAAAACTCTCCCATCAGCCCAAACCCATCAGAGTTAATTTAACACTTTTTTTTCCACAGTTTTAAAGAGCCTGAGAGCCGTATCACCTCGATGAGTGGACAAACAAAATCACTGTAGTCAACATTTATGAACTTCAGCTAACTGTCACTGAGAAACAGCTCTGGAAATGTGACTGTGTGCTGTGACCATCAGGGCTGTGGAGGTTACAGTTAAGGCAAAGATAAGACAGTGTAGGCACCAATTTAACTGGTAGCTGCTGTTTTTTTTTTCACTTTGGTGACATGTTTGGTCCTAAGTTGGCTTTTCACTTTGAATTTTAAGGAAACCATTTATCAGTCAAACACTTTGGACCGTTCCCTTGGATTGGTCTGAGTTTCCGGAGGTGTGTCTCTTTTTCTTTGTCCGTTCAGCCGCGGTGCCTATCGCCGCTCATGCTCATAACCCACTTCTTCTGTTTATTCCGAAACGAAGCGCTGCTGCCAACACATGTAACACACATCCCTCTGTGTGCCAGACAGTTTTTCTTCTGGCACACAAACCTGCTGCAGCCAACACAAATCTAAAAGAACAGCACACGTGTGAGCTGTCATGAAGGTTTAATCAGTACGGTGTTACATTAATTGCTGATATACATACAATTGGTGATTAACTGCATGTCTTAGCATTGGGCACTAAAACCTGCGCTGGATTGGCAAAACCTCACAGTGTCGGCTCAGGGGATAGGTAGAGTTATACAGCAGTTCACTCCCATTAAGTGATTTGATTGGACAAGAGGTATTCCATAAGTGGTGATACACAGTGTAACAGCACTCTGACACTTTACGTATCACTCTTTACTCTTATGTGTTCTGTAATAACTGTTAATGACTAAACTTCTTTGATCTACATTGTCACAAACATGCACACACTTCCAAAACGTTGCATTTAAATTATGACTGTTGGTCAGAAGAGTGTGAGGGAGAGGAAAGAAGCCTGGATTCGGCCACTTTCTGTGTTTTTTGTGATTATCTTCGCCACTTAACCTGCAGCCTTGTGCCGACACCATGCTGATACACAGAATAACACGACTCCCTCTTGTATGATATGGCTTAATTATCTGAAGTTGCAAATAAGCTCTTGCACACTGTCACTGTCACAGGCAAATTGCCTTATGAGGAACTAAAGCGTTGCATAACAATATTTAACTGCAAGTTAGACGGTGCACGGTAGTTTATTTTGCTCTACTCATCCTGCTCTGACGCACCTGTCTCGTGAAATAGATGTGTGGGGTGTTTTTCTGCTCTGATGGCTTAATTATCTAAAATTTTCTCTATTATACATTTTAACTGTCTCGCCATGGCGATAGGACAATTGGATTTGTGTGCACTCCCAAGTTTGAGTGTGGGGTTATTTTGACATTCAGGTATTCAAACAAGGACGCACTGTTAAAAGTAAGTATATTTTCAATTAAGGTAGATTTGTTGGCAACAAAACTCCTTGTACAGGGGAAGAAGTTTTTGTTGTGCGAGTTCTGACAAAAAAAAATGTGTTCGTCGTTCTCCATAAAGGCTGTTCTATTGTATACAGGGATTTTACTCCTGGAACTATTTTCTGTCCTCTGTGAAGCCAATAATTTCCATCTGTTCTGCCTTGAAATGCTGTCCACACCGTATTCCAGCCTTTATGTGATGTCAGTCTGCAGCACAATACTGCTCCTCATCTTTACAAGTCCACTGTGCCTTTGCAAACTTCACTGTGTGGGCTAGTTCATTGTGGAGGCACACACACACACACACACACACACACACACACACAGATAAACACAAGAGCGTGTACATACCCAAATTCATATCTCAGGGAATTGGCTTCATTATCTCTGGAGTTCCACGTGTGCTCCTGTTGAACTTGTCATTTTAATGTCAGATTTGAGTTCTTACCATCAAGACCAGATTTTATACGTTGAGTTCGTCGTGTGCCCACACTCGTCCCGCAGATACTCATTATGCAGCTCCCGTATCTGTACTTGACATTACTTATTATGAGCAATGATTCATAACAGGAATGTGTGCACGTACACACACACACACACACAATACAACCTGAGCTCATTTTACAGCTGGAACAGCTTTGTGTGGTACAGGATTTGTTCACCTAGCTGTCGACGCTGCAGAGTATTACTGCCTTCCTATAAATACCAGGCTTATCACTTTCATATGGGCTTGCCTGTTGGTTTATGCGGGAGCTGTGTGCATTTCGGTGCATGCGCCTATAAGAGTCGGGGAGAGAGGGATGGTGAAATATAATAAGTGGAGGCGAGGTTGTGAGTGGTACGGTAGTTGCCCTGGGTTATGTTGGCAGGGAATAAACCCTCAAAACTTCCAAACTGGACCTAATCAAAGCATAAAGTAGATTACTGTGCCCGTGCTTTGGAATGGTAAATATAACAACTAATCAGTCATGATCAAAATAACAGTTAAATACATTTTTAATTTTCCTTGTGAAACTTTTAAAAATACTAAAACAGTCACTCTGGGATTTGTAATAATGGGCAGGTTGTTTTGCACAAGTAGGGGTCGCTTTTTTTTTCCTCTAATGATAAATATCTCATTTTTGAACCGCATTCTCACATCAATAATACATTACTCAGACTGTCTTCACACTTAACTAAATATTTTAGATCTGTTTTGTTGGGAATTTGAAATTTAAGTAAATATTTTTTTCGGCTGCACCAGTGTTCTGAGGGCCGTGTGCATGAGAGTGTGGTGAGATTTGTGCAAGTAAGCAGAATTGTGAAATCCGTGTTAGTAGGTTACACTCTCAGCATGGGCCGACCACCAGGGACCCCTCTGAGGTGTGTGCTGGCGTTCACGCGTGCACGTGCAATCCAGCATTCACATGTTTGTATGCTGCAGTTTGCGTTTGTACGTGCTGTCGTGCACTTATATGGCATGCATGTAGGTACTGAAATTGCGGTTCTTCCCTTTTTTGCATTTGTGCACAAGTGTGTACCGAGCGTGTGTGTGTGTGTCAGAGGAGAGCGTGAGAACCAGGTCAGCGTCTCCTGAGAAGAGCAACAGAGATGAAGTAGAGATGAACAAATGAGGGGAGGAGTGATGAGGAGAAGAAAGAGGTGAGAAATGCTGATGCAGAAAGATCAGTGGTAATAGCTCTCTAAGATAATTAGTGGCCTCAGACCTCACTTTAGAAACCAGGGCTTTATACTGTATACAGCTGCAGCCAATTATAAAGCAGTGTAAAGTGGGGCAGATGGTCCGGGACGTGGCACTGTCCAGCATGTTGCATTTTCATTGATCCATGAAAAAAAAAAAAAAAAAAAAAAAAATTCACAGTCACTGTGGCTCTACACAGGCTTCTCTTCAACTTTTCATTTGAATATGATTTTCATTTTCTTGTCATCAAAACTGGCTTTAATGTGTTTGGATTCGCCCGCAGTTGGACAGGAGATTGCTGCAGTATTTATTGAAAAATGTGTTTTTTAAATAAATAATTGATTCTTTTTTTTTTTTTCCCCCCACTTTGCTTCTCCATCTCTTTGTATTACTTATTAAGTGTGTTGATTCATAAAAGGAGCGCACACAATGTGTATCATGCCCAACAGCAAGCTGTCACTCTCCCAAAATGCCATCATTTGTTCTATCATTACTCTCACACTTTAAAGCTAAATTAGTTGAGTGGGCAACAAATTTCCTATTGTGATCATCCAACTAATCTCCAGCGCGCCAGCCGCTTTGGTTTGTGTGTTTTATGCTCAAGTGTTAATTAGGAGCAAGCTTTGACAGCACGATTAAGTGGAGTGAAGGAAGCCTTTGATCCTTTGTGCTTTGGCCTCTCGTGAGTAAAAATGCCCGAAACACCCCTGAGACAGAGAGAGAATGTGAGACAGACGGAGTGAGAGAGAGCTGAAGTGGTAGGGGGGGGATAGGGAGAGGGAGAGGAGGCATGGGTGGTGCAGATGAAGATAGAAAAAAGAGAGGCGAAGGTGATGCGAGAGAGGAGACGGTTAAGAAAGGAATGAGAAAATAAACGGGCAAGGGGCGAAAGAGACGCAAGGAATGAAGGGAGAACGAAGGGAGGGAGGGGAAGGAAAGTAGAGGAAGGAAAATGAAGCTGACTGAGGGCAGAAGAAATACAGAGAAACAGAGAGAGGAAGAGTAAGGAGGAGGCAGAGACGGAGATAAGATGAGAGACGGGTCAAGGAGAGGGACAGAACGAGCGAGGGAAGGAGAAAAGAACAAAAAGGAAAGGAGGAAAGGTAGAAAGAGGGAAAGGGGGGGGGGATGGCAGAAGAAGAAGGGAGAGGCCAAACAAATGTTGAGGAAGGAGTGGGCCCTCAAACGCTTTGAAAGGCTTTGATGTGCTGAGGGCCTCCCTGAGTGAAGCTGGTGGTTAATGCTACGTGTGTGTGTGTGAGTGTGTGTGTGTGTATGCGTGTGATTGGCATGGTATGTGTTTATAGCCTGTGTCTATGGGTGTATGGGTTATATTGACCTGAGTGGGTGAATAGCCTGCAGCAGACTTAGTGGCGCTGACCACTCTCCACTTCAGACACACACACACACACTCATTCACACACATGCATGGACACATACAGCCATACACACACACACACACACACAAAATCAGAACACTTAGCATAGTCGTAACACACACAAAACCCGGCTCTGTGCCATCTCTGCTGTTTCTGAACAGTCGACAAAATATGTTACCCTAAGAATGCAGTTGGTCTCCATGGTTACCTCGCTGGCAGTTCTCACCTCTGGTTTACTTCCATCTCCACTGAAAACACACTTACGCAGACTTGACTGCCTCTGTTTTGGCGGGGAGTCAGTGAGAGCGCTCCACATCCAGACTGATATATCTCCGTCTGCCAGAGGCTTATTTGATTTGGGCAAAGCAGCGCCATGTTTAAGGTCCTGGGATGCGCCACAGCTCGCAGCCTCGGTCTGTAATGTTAATCAAAAACAACTTTGTTTAGCAGCTGCTTGGGGTTGGCGCATGCATAATGCGGTGATACTGTCGTTTTAGTCAGATGGGACCGACATTTTGAACATCTCCCTATTTCTGGACTGTCAGCGTCTGCGTTTCTGTGCCGTTGTGTGTCTGGTGCTTTGTATTTGATGGCTGTTTATTTCTGCTGTACGCTGTATTACATCTTTTTTCTTCTGCAACTGAACTTGAAAATATACACAAAAATACAAACACAAACACGCATACGGATAACCCAGTGCCGCAATACAGACACACACACACACAACCAAACAGTTGTTATTTAGCCTTTATTAAATAATAATAACATTAAAAAAGAAATTTTTCTGTACAAAGTCTACAAACAACAGTTTGAGTTATCTGGCCAGTGCCGAAGGTGTGTGAGCGTGTGTGCTAATGTAATGTCGTGTGTGTGTGTGTGTGTGTGTGTGTGTGTGTGTCCATCGAGACAGAAGAGGTAATACTATCTGGACTTCCAGAAGGAAAGAGTTAGCAAAACCAGGCAGGAGAGAGAGAGAGGGAAAATAGGTGAGGGCTCTGAGTGTGTGTGAGTGTGTGTGTGTGTGTTTGTAAGCCAGATAGACAGAGGGAGAGAGAGGGAGAGAGAGAGAGGGAGAGGAGAGAGAGGGAGACATGGGAGGAGAGAGTGGCTCCAAGGCACTTGGAAAACAGTCTTGACAGTCCAATGAAAACACAGGAAGATGGACAGAAAAACCTCCATCCCTCTCTCCATCCTTCCCTCCCTCCTTCCCTCCCTCTCTCCTCTCTCGCCGTCTTTCAACACCTTTTAATAAGCTTTCTTCATTTCGCCAAAACAGGACTCCTGGCTATATCCTTACATGCCCTTAAAAGAGGAGGGAGAGAGAGAGAGAGAGAGAGGGGGAGAGAGAGGAAGAGCGAGAGAGAGAGGGAGAGAAAGAGAGAGAGGAAGAGAGAGAGAGAGAGAGAGAGAGAGAGAGAGAGAGAGAAAGGGAGGATGGGGGCAAGAGGCTTTAGGCTTCGGGCAAAGATAAAATAACAGTGAGATTTTCACCGTGTTCTCTCTTTTCCTCTCTCTCTCTCTTTCATCTCGCCTCCAGAGGACAACAACTTGACCCGGCTATTTTACCAATTCAGAAAACACAACAAAAAAAGGTCATCCTGGGATTGACCTTCATCTGCGGCGGCCGAGCAGAGTGGAAAACAAAAATGAGAAGAGGAGAGGGAGCGGGCCGGCGTCCGGTCCGGTCCGGCTCGCTCCCTGCCCGTCTCTCTTTTTCGTTCTGTCGTCTGTCTGTCTGTCTGCACGTCATTCTCTCCCCTGTGGCGAGTGTATCTCTCTTACCCTCCACCTGTCTGGCTGACTGCCTGTTCGACGGCCTGTTTATCCTCCTGTCTTGTCTCTGTCTCCGCCCGTCTGTCCTCTATCACCTGTCTGCTTGTCTCTCATTGGCTGCATCAACATGCACAGAGGTAACCTGGCCCCACTGCGACGCACCAATACCTGAAACGGCTCACCCGGTAAAAGTAAGAGATTTGGTTACTATCGCTCCGTCTTGAGAGTGAGATGGGTCAGATGATGACGTGGTGATACGGTAGTGAGGCAGGGATCTCACCCAGTTTCCTCATGATCCGTGTATGAGCTTAGCCTCTTGTGATTAACATGCACCGACGCGAGACCGTCGTTAAGAACAGGATTCTTTGTGCATGTAAACACAGCCACCCATCTGTTCATCTGTCCTCCTGTTTTTGTTTTCCCCTCTCTCTCTCTCTCTCTCTCTCTCTCTCTCTTTCCACCTGTCTGTCTGCCTGTCTGTGTGTCTCCTCCTCCTCCTGTTCATCAGTCTCTCCAGCAGCACTGGCCCTCCTCGATGGCTCTCCTCCAATACAGCATATACTGTAGTTAGCTTAAGGCTCGATTGTGTGTCCAAGAAAGTCGACGGTTCAGTTTCCATCCTCCTCCGCTCCTCACTGCCCTTGGTCGTTCCTTCTCTTCCTCTCTTTGAGCGCTCGTTTAGGGGGTGGCGAGTGCTAGAGAAAAGGGAGGGTGATTTATCTCTCCCCGGTTCTCTCAGTCCTTTCTCCCCTAAAACTCCTTTTTAAACGCTTGTTTCAGACCCCCGTGCACATAACACAGCTCTTTGGCAATCCATAGGTTGCAATAAAACAATCACTGACAGTTCATTCACACAGTGTCCAACCATGTGTGGTATAATATAGGGGCTTCATACAGTCGCAAAAGAAAAAAAAAAAAAAAAAAAAAAAAAAAAAATATTATATATATTTATATATATACCAAAGACAACCTCTAGAATACTGAATCTAAAGCACGACTCCAAAACAGCATGTTAGATTTAGATAAACTTCTGATTTTCTCTCTCTTTCGTTCCATACCTTTCTTTGACTCTTTTTTAAGGACTGGTAATTTGTAATGTAAAAAAAAAAAAAAAAAAAAAAAAATGCCAAAAATAGGAGAGAAGTGAAGTGACAGTTAAGACTGTGAAGTCCAACACAACGCTAAAGAAAGTCTAAAAAAATGGCACAAGAGTTCTACAGGGCGGTTACAAACTGAAGCTGTTTTTTTTTTTTCATTTCCTTTTTTTTTTTTTTTTTTTTTTGTTACCCAAAGAGACACAAGTCTAAAACAGAACAAAAACAGTCACCATCACTCTTCTATGCCACTGGTTTCACAAAGCGCAGACCGAGGGCGGACAAAGGAGCGAGCGAGCGCTGCATGGCAAGCTAATCAACTTTTTTTTTTTTTTCCTTTTTTTTTTTTTTAAAGAAAAAAAAAAAAAAGAACTCCTGGCTTTTCAACTCACAGAACTCATATCTAAAACTTTCATAAGCAGTCAAACAAAAAAGAAAAAGTCCTCCGTGTTCATCCTCTTTTACTTCTTTGCCTTTAGAAATCTAGATTCATTTGAGTTTTGTTGTTTCTTTCTTTTTTTTTTTTTTTTTTTGTATTTTTTTGACAGGGGAGATAGGCATTCACTTGATATGTGTTGATTTCAGTCAAAAATACCCACATAAAACGGCCCACTGGATGTAGTGCTGAAGTCCTGGGGGGCGGGGCGTTTGATTTCCCCGTGCCAGCTGCATCGGGCACATTCAAATTCAAGCTGATGTGGACAAATTTGCCACTGCCCATTCTGAAAAGTCCCAGTCACTCGTAGACATTAACAAAATTTCCATCTCCATGAGGAATCCCAGTCAATGACTTTTTAATGCGCCCCAGACTCATTTGCGGTCCAAATGTCCAGATTGTCACGGGTGCTGTCGTCCTCTTTCTCTCTAGCTTCATTCCAGTGGCCGGTGGGTTATATTCTATGGTAGATCTGTCGTTCATTTGATCATTCATTGATTCATTCCTTCATTCATTCACAGGCTTTTAGAAATCGAGCAGGCTCTCTCCTGCAGGCAGAGGAGATATGGTAGGTAGGGGAGATTGGGGTCAAACGTCCCAAAATTTAGGCCTCATAGCAGGAAGGGGAGGTCGAGGTCACAAGTTTCCACTGGGCACACACACGGGTGGGGGAAAATCGGGGTTGAACGTTACCCCGTTAGACATCAGAGCAGGTAGGGGACACTGGGGATCGAAGTAACGGATAGTGCTGCTTCTTTTTCTTCTTTTCTTTGTCCAAACTGACAACTAAAATCACTTTTGTGAGGGAGCATGGGATAAGTCTTTCCCCGCGGTTCGCCGAGGAGGTAGGAAGGCTCGAGGCTCCCTGCCTCCCCCTCCTCCTCTTCACGCCTCTGAGCAACACCGCTGCTGGTTTATCTTCACTTTATGCTTGAGCCCGTCATACAGCTCAAAGTTGTAATTCTCCAGTGTGGTGGAGGAGCGCGACGACAGCCCGCTGTAGGAGCACGTGCAGTAGAGGAGCAGTCCGGCGCACACCGCCCCGAGCAGGACGCCCAGCGAGCTCATGACGATGATGGTGAGGAGGATGGGGTCCAGCGTGTACAGCCAGGCGTTGTCCTTGTCCTTCTCGGACACCAGAGTGACGGAGGGGGGGTCCATGTCAGAGGAGGGGGTGGAGGAAGAGGAGGGCCAGTCTGGGAAGGCATACCCTGGGAGGGAAAAAGACGATATGAGAATAACTTCAACGAGAGAGAAACGTGCTTTACATAAATAAATAAAAAAACTAGCAACTTTAAGCGTTCATCAGGATGGCTGAACAGCTTATTTTGGTATCCACACTGGACCTCAAAACCTCATTTTTAATGACTTCAAAAATGTGGAAATCTGATGAAATTAATTAACTGCAAAGGTGTGCTCTCTAGTGGGTGAGTGTGTGAGACGTGTGTGTCTATTTGGCATCTAGAAGCAATCATCCTAATCCATTTAATGAATGTAGACACATGAACAAGCCAATCTGCAATTAAGTACTGCATTTAGAGTGATTTATGGAAGTGTACACACACATGCACGCACACGCACACACACACACACACACACACACACACACACACACACACACACACAAGTAGTAAACAGACAGTAAACAGAATTGTTTTGCGAGGTAAGGAGCAGGAGC
This sequence comes from Myripristis murdjan, assembly GCF_902150065.1. Lineage (NCBI taxonomy): Eukaryota > Metazoa > Chordata > Actinopteri > Holocentriformes > Holocentridae > Myripristis > Myripristis murdjan. Next base: position 12,712,188 of record NC_044000.1, read on the forward strand.
TCTCTTCTTGTATCTGTCAAGGGGCTGGGAGAAACAAGGGATAGTAACAAATACGTGTGCACAAGCATGCACGCGTGCACACACACACACACACACACACACACACACACACACACACACACACAGGAAGTAAACAGTGATTGTTACAGACTGATGTTTTTCTAGATGCCCAGAAGGAAGGTGTCTGTCTGTCTTGCTTTGTCTGGTGCAGAACATGAAAGAGGAGGGGAAGAAGTGGGCAGGCACACACACACACACACACACACATGCACACACTTTTACATGCTCTCTCACTCTGTCTCCCTGTTATTCTCCCTCTACACACACACACACACACACACACTTTTACATGCTCTCTCACTCTGTCTCCCTGTTATTCTCCCTCTACACACACACACACACACACACACACACACCAGAGATTGTCTATCACTATTGCCACAGGCTTGTTTCTAGTGGAATCACAACTAAAACATGGAGAGCCATCGGCATGCCTCTGCTTAAAGGGCAATTTCACTCCTCTTTGGGTGAGACTTGTAAAACACCCAATGTAGCCTCGGGCTTATCATGCTCTCTGAAACTGAGCTACCATATTTTCACTGGGAGGAGAGGAGAGGAGAGAAGAGGAGAGGAGAGGAGAGGAGAGGAGAGGAGAGGAGAAAGGAGAGGCAGAGAAATGAAAAAGAAAAGCCAAAACCGTACCTCCATTGATACGGGGTCTGTGGTTGAAAACTGCGTCTTTTCCAAAGTCAATAGGCCTGGGATCTGTAAAACAGACAGAAAGAATAATAACATTTAATCTCAAACAATGCAGTCCAGCCGGAGCAATTTCAGAGTCAGCATCATCATGTGGCGATAACATCACTCCATCTCTCATGTTGTCAGCACACAAGCCCGCACTTGTAGATGGAAATCAAACTACACAAACAGCTCAAAGAGTGAGCGATCTTTTATGAACTTTACAAACAGATCTTGCAAGAAATCTACCAAAAAATGTGCTTTTTCCCCCCCGTGCTCAGTCTATCAATGAGAAAAATAACATCTGGTGTTCCTAAACGTTTTATCAAGACCGCCTGATAGTGATACACCTGCATAAAGCCAGCAAGTTTCATTATGTGATAAGCATCTTTTTTATTTGCTAAGAAATGAAAACAGAGCCCAGAGAGAGAGAGAGAGAGAGAGAGAGAGAGAGAGAGAGAGAGAGAGAGAGAGAGGGAGAGAAAGAGGGGGAAAGTGGGAGTGTGAACTTAAGAAAAAGGCACACACAAACTGTTTCATAGAAAAATATTACTTTTATTACCTTCACATTCCCCACAATATATTTCTTTTTATTCCAAGACCATGAAATTCAACAAGCTAAAATAATGATTTATATCTATGAGGCAGGCCGAAGTGCAAGGCTTTGCAGGGTTTGGAGGCTCAATTCTGCTTCAATTCAGTTTTATTCAAGGAAATTGATATTAAAATTCTCAGATATTAAAAAAAAACGGAACAATATCTGGGCACCCGATAATCGTTTATTGCTAGGGCAAAGAAACCAAAACTATATTATGAATCGAAAATGAAATAGATATTCAAAAGATAAAAGGTGAAAAACTAATTTAACAGAAATGAAAAAGATATTGGGCTTCATTTCCTAAGTAAGATAAGGTCATTTTTCAGTGAAAGCCGTGGTTAGCATATGTAACCAATTGCATCTTCAAATTATACATTCATTGTTAGGCCTTTATAAACCTGTCTGCTTTTGAACACCTTTTACCGTCGTGTAATAAAGTCATTTAATGTTGAGAGAAGACACAAATATTGCTGAACGTGATGTGTTACCACATGAATTTAAATGGGACGCAAGGTATTTACTGAAAAATTACATATGACAGGCAATTTCCTTGAATTTAAAGAAGTGACCCAATCACATCCTTAATGGTCTAAATTGACCCAAAATTGCCTTTCAACCCCAACAGGAGTGGAAACACCAGGGTTGGACTCACGTTCAATTCAACATGTAGATCATGATCGCATCTTTTGCCGCTTCTCTCATTCATTTATTTATTGGATTATTTAGAATTAATGATTTGATTGGTGACTGCTTGTTGGAGAAGTGTCTACTATGTGAATTGATTGAATTGTAAGTCAACAACACCCAGCCCCGCTAAACAGGGGCTCAAACAGACAATTACAGTCAAGGTCTTTCATTCACAGAGGTTGAAAAGTGCACATGGTAAATCTAACAGTGGTTTTACCAGTCTACTATCTGATATCATTTTTCAGTTTGTGTGAGCTAAAACCAACCCAGTCACCAGAATACGTTTCTGCGAATCAACAAATACGCGTATCAGCATTTAAACTTATTAGACAATCTGGTGCATCAGCATCATGCGACTGAGTTCATCATCACCGAAATTAGGAAAAGGTCATGGTTAAGGTTAGGAAAATGTTTGTCGTAATGGTTAAGGTTAGGAAAAGGCTGTGGTTGATGTTACAAAGCGTTGGCTAATGTTTCCTAATATTAGTTTGCTAACGTTTGAGAGCTCAAGTTATCTAAACACAGACATGGCACTCACAAAACTTGAACTTGAATTGACATTTCAACGTATCTTCGGTTTGCAGAAATGTAAAGTGTTTGCATTTTTCCTGGTGACAGGGCTGACTAAAACTACCTTTACTCATCACAATTTTAATCAGGGCTAATTAAGCTTCATCTGAGCTGAGGCTATTTTTTCATTTTTATGATCTGGTTTTGCTGCAACCACCACTTTTACATTTACAAAAGTACATTCTGACTAATGGAGAAAAATCCACAGGGCAACAAAACAAAGAACAACATCACCAGCATCAGTTCATGTGATAAAAGTGACATCACCAAGGCAGATTTTCCAAAAACTCCTCAGGTGTGGTTTCACCTCATCCTCATGATCTACGATCAGGATCACCAACACTGAGTTTTTACGGCAAAAAGAGCAAAAACACAAAAGTGAAAGTCAGGTGGTCAAAAGAGGTCCGGCCGAGCAAAATCACTGAAAACCAGACAGACATTTCAACGCATGCACGTGTGGAAACCTCCCGCAAAGTCTGCACATTGTGAGTATGACTTCAAATAATGCTTTAGTGCTGGCCACGGTCTTCAACATCCTAATTAAAATGAATAAGACTCATATTCAACGGCAGGAAGGTTTCTGCAGCTATGTACGGCGCACAATTAGGCCCAAAAACACCGGATCCCTGCGAGGCAATCTCAGTAGTCACAGATATTCAAATTACAAGCCTGGCTTTAGATGACTTTTTTGTTTGGGATGGAAGTGTTGATGAAATGGACCTCAATGTAAGACTGGGCTTAATCCACGCCTGTGAAAGCATGTCTTCTCCAGCAACTGATTGTGTCAACGTACAATCTCACTACAGTGCTGAGACCCTCCAGGCTCTGAGTTCTCCTTTCTCACAGTCATCTGAAATCACTGTAGGCCTCGACAAAACATTAAATCACGAACAGAGAGATAATAAAAGAAGCGGGATAAAAAGAATGCTTGGACACTCTTTGGAAGACTGTTGAACACTTTCTAATGATCCTGGCTTAAAGCCTTCAGGCAAGAATCCTGAGAAGAATCAGCACGCGGATCCGAGAGGAGATTAAAACTCCCTGTAGCCCCATTTTATCTCCTCTCTCCAATTAGTAAAGAGAAGAATGAAAAGGGGGCTTTTTTTATTCAGGCACAGACACGGACGGCTCTTTGGCACCATACGCCTGTTCCAGTGGGGGCCTGAGGACCCCTCTGAGTGCTTTCACTCGTTAATATTTCTCCACGAAACAGAAGAGGAGGAGAAGGAGGAGGAGGAGGAGGAAAGAGAAAAAAATAGAGAGGGCTAGAGGGCTAGAAATGCTTACCGCAGGGTTTTATAAATGCAATCGGCTCCATTAACTAATTAGAAATATTAAAGGGCTTCAAAGTAATCTGTGATGGAGACGGGAGAGGGAACTGAGGGAAGCTTGATTTAAAAGCACCGCATGACAACACGCCAGCCCGTTTTCCAAATCTTGCAAAAAGTTTGACAGAGAGGCAGAAAGAAAGCGAGATGTTAGCGAAAACCGCATGGGTTGCACAACATAAATATAATCATATATCATTCCCGTGTTTGAGTTAAAGACCTACATTGATTAGGGTAAGGCACAGGGCTGCTAGAATGAGTCATATCATCTGTAAATCATACACAAGATGATTGAAATGGAGGAGAGGGCAGAAAATGGATATGTAAGCATATCCATTTTCTGCCATATCTAATAACCGAAAATACATCCTGACAAAAGCAAAAAAACAAAACAAACAGTACTTTGTGAAACTGAATGGAATGAAATCAAAATTAGGGATTTGAAGAGGTATTTGAAGAGTATTTGAAAAGTAACTGTGAATTTGTAAAACTTTTCAAACTTAAAAAAACATTTGGAAATCACTGCAGTGTTACTTATGGCTTAAAGGATTGATTTTGTAAGCTTAATGGGAGTCTGCATGCAGCGCTAACAGAGTATTGTGTTTGTCAGACGTGTGTGTGTGCGTGTGCGTGTGTGTCTCCATCATGCTGTCTATATGTCTATTCTGCCAAAAGAATTCTTTCATCTGCTTTTGTGTTTGAAACAACCTGCCCTCCTCCTTCCTTTCCTCCCTCCTTCAATCCAGACCCCAACCTGCCTCCCTGTTAGCCTTCCTCTCGGAGAAAAAGAAAAATCTATCTTTAGAAAGAAAAGAGCCGGGTTGTGTTTTTTTTTTTTTTTTTTTTGCACTTCTTTCATCTCCCTCCATCTCTGGGTGCATTCTTTGGAGGAATAGGAGGCTAGCTTAATGGGCCCTTCTCCTCTGAGATAGATTTTGCTTTCCTCCATTTCTTCCTCTTATTCTCCCTCTTGTGTTTTTTGACTGGAGGATTTGCCATGGAGGGAAAGAACAGAAAAGGAACACGCAGGTTTTGATAAAGAGGCGAGGGGATTTGGGTGTGAGCAAAATGATGTAGTCAGGAGCACACAGCACAAGTCCAGCAGCATTGGTGCTGCAATTTTCACGGGGCACGATCCGAGCTGAAGATGGCCTCTCGCTCCAACCCCACAAAAGTGAATATCTTTTGTTTATCCACCACCTGAATGAGCACATTTAACATTCATCTATACACAGTAACCAAGGGATCAACTTGTTTCAGCTGTGCCATTTTGTGTCCACTGAATTAAACTGGATGCTTTCAAATCAAAGGAAAGTCAACAACACTAGCATGTCTCTACGTAAGCAGAATCCTCACACTCGTCGCCTTAAATTGACTGTCAATCGGTATGAAAAACACAAACACACATTGTACAGCTAATATACAATGTACGCACATGTACTTGGAGCAAGCGATTACAAAGAAGCAAGTAGCGTTTGATTAATACACAGTATTATCTGTGATCAGTGAGCAATTAAATTAACAAATGAGATTCACAGTCAATGTCTTATCACAAAATATATATCACAAAACAATTATTAAGAAGCAGAAAAGTGCTGAGGTCACTCTTAATATAGTAACATAGGCAGCCCAATGTAACAGAAACACATTATGTCCTGATCACCATGGCATTAACATTATTATTATTATTATTATTATTATTATTATTACCCACTGTTCTCTCAATTTAGTTGTCTGCATGTTACCAGCTGGAGGAAAAAAATGCAACAACACAATGCAAAAGTAGGTACAGTTGAAAAGATAATGATAAAAAATGAGAATGGAGGACTGGTGATGGTGTCAGAGGGGCACAGCACTAGAATCAGCCTTACTCCTCAGCAGTGAATGAAAAAAAAAAAAAAGAGGAAACCTGGCCAGTGATCATAGATCAGTGCTTCATAAACAGCATGCCTTTTGCCACAGTGCGCACCTTGGTCTCACCTGTTGAATATTAACAAAACTGACGTCTTGGGAGCGAAATGGCTGTAAGTTTCAGGGGTATGCCCATAGGAAAAATCAATAAATTTGGATTTAGTGTAACACACAGGGTGTACAGTACCAGAATAGTCAAACACGATATTGAGATTTTCAGACAGCAAAGGCAAAACTCTCTCCATGTGTAAAAGCATATTTGACAAACACATGATCTTGGTTCTCTGTTGTTTCATTCCCACCAGTCTAATGTATTCAGGACATATAATAAAGTTTAGTTTCGACATTAACAGACACAAGCATCCACTTATCCAAGACATTCAGGCAAAAACAGTACAGAGGAGAGTCCACTGATTATTTGACACAGAGACGCTACCTCTTTTTTGACGTCAAGAGGTAGTCGTTTGAAAGCACATGAAAAAAAAGAGGCATATCAAGGATTGGATGTCTGAACATGTGAAAAACGCACTCACAGCAATACATGAGACCCAATTATGAGCCAAGTGAAGAGTCTTGATGGGTGTGTGTGTGTGTGTTTAGGCCTGTTCCAATGCGTTTTTTTTTTTTTTTCTTTTCTTTTTTTTTGCTCCTGGTTTTATGTGTATGTGTGTGTCTCGATGTGTGCAGGATGAGATCTAAGCTGTCTCATCTCATCTTCCTCCTGTGTAAACCAGGCAGAGAGCAGCACAACACTGATTCCTTGTTCACAGACCAAAGGAGCAACACACGGTGGATCTGTAGCTGTCTATCTGTCATGGCTGGATAGGCCTCACTAATTCTCCCCATCTCTACTCCCCTCCCTCTATCTCTCTCTTTTCTGTCTCCCTCTACGTTTCTCATTCAGCCTCCTCCTATCTCTCCTGGTTGCCCAAATGCGAGAGGACAAACATACAACTCTATGTTTCCTTCAGTCCCGTAGAGATAGCCCTTCTATTCATGCCACACACGTATAAACACACAACTGCTCTCTCTTTCTCGCCTTCTCTGATTTTTTTTCCCCCCAGTTGCTCTTCTCCATCTCTTCCTTCCTGTCTGTAAGTCTGTTCTCTATCAGACAGTGCTTTAGGAAGCAGACAGTGTCCAAGCCACAGATCAGAGCAGGGCAGACAGGCATATCCGGGTGCTGACATTTATAGTGGAGGGACATATGCCGTCACCACGCAGGTGTCTGTTTAGAGCCGGTTCACCTCAGGCTGCATGTATGTCTTATCCGGTCAGCTTGCCAGGGCGACCTGTGATTTCGACGATCATCTGATGTGCAGTCTCTGGTGTAGAATGAAGCCGTCTCTGCCAGTTACCCATTTAGGACCTGTTCACTTCAATTCCCTATGCTTAGACATATCACTAAAGTTGCATCATTTGTTTTAACATTGGGACCTGTAGATCTTTCATCTACGCCCCTAAATGAGGAATATCAGTGAAGTTGCCTTCTACTTTGTTGAGCCTCTTATCAGCAGTGGGAGTTGTAGTTCTCTTTTCTTAAAAACCATTTGCACCCAGTGATTAAGATCAATGAAGTGGCGTCCTGACCAGGTCACTAGATCCATCATCAGCGACGGGAACCGCAGTGCCTCGGCCCATCTGTACATTCTCACAAGTGAAGTATAGCAATAAAGTTGAATTCATTCATTTCCGGGGACTGAAATTGTCACACCCCTCTAGCACTTTCTCTGAACAAGGCATTCCAATTAAGTTGTATCATCGTGAGCGTGCAGTCCAGTCATTCAACACTGGGAATCACAGGTGTCGTCCTTCTCCAGTCTGATGGCGAGCATGGGTTCGCCACGCTGCACTACAGGCTTGCTACCTGGGTACAGGTGGTTCTGGTAGGGGCTGTGGGTCAGATTCTGGCAGAGGTTTTGGTTCGGGTGGTAGGTTTGGTGACTTTGCTGATTTAGCTGCTGGCTGTTGTGGTATGCCACCGAGTAATGATGGCTACTGGTGGTCTTCTTGGTCGCCAAGTGGTACCGATGGCAGCACAGTATCACCACCAGAGTTACGGTGGCCAGCAGCAAGAGGGCGCCGCCTCCCACCAACACATAGTACCAGTAGGCGGGGATGGGCTGCACTGCCACTGTGTCTACTGTGGGCTCCATCCCAGACACGGCACCCCCTGGAGGGCAGGAGGACACGTTACAGGTTGGCTCGATGGAAGAGGGCGGCAGGCATGCAGACTGCTTTGTAGAGTTCAATACAGTTAATCATCTAAGTATTGGGGCAGTGAGCTGAGGATGGTTTGTTTTGCTGGTATTCATCGACAAGAAAATATACAATTGAGTACTAATTCTCAATCATCACTCTGTCTTGACTGTCAGCTTATTGATGGATCTTTATTGGCCTCCTTGTTAAATCATACTGACAAAATGAAAATGGCAACTATGACCAAATTAGCTCACCGTCTCAATATTTAAACAACCAACTGTGTATTCTACATGTTACTTGGAAGGGATCATTTCCCAAAAGTAACAATATTCAGTGGTGTACATATATATACGTGTGTGTGTGTGTGTGTGTGTTTGATTGTAAGGATTTTGCACTTTGTAGTATTTTTTCTTATGCAAATGGCACAGGCATTAGGTGCACATTGACACGCAGAGGCTCATGCCATGCGTTGGGATTTGATTGGTCGATGCAAAGCCTTGATTATGCCGTGACTGGCTGATTGTGATAGGGGATAGGGAGTGTTAAGTGGTTGTGTTTTGGTAGGAGGCAGCTGCTTTTATCATGGCAAGATCGGACCAAAGGGACTGGAGGGGGAGAGAGCAAGAGACAGATGGAGAGTGAAAAGAGGGGAAATGGGAGAGAAATTACAGGGACAGAGGGGAGAGGAGAGAGGCGGAAGAGAGAAAGAGAGCGCAGCATATAAGGAGAAAGAACAGGGTGAAATGAAGAGGGGTGGCGGAGAGGGAGAGACTGGGAGAGAGCACGCTAATCCAGCCATGATATCTTTAATCCTGCATTAAAGGGTTTGTCTGAAACTTCAATACTCTGTCAATTCACTGTGAAAGAAACCTGCTGAGAGAGAGGTTCTGGAAGAGACACGCACAGAAAGAAAGAAAGAAAGAAAGAAAGAAAGAAAGAAAGAAAGATATAGAGCAAGTGAGAAAGACTGCTAGAATGAGAGAAAGAGAATGATACAGAGAAAGACACTGAAACAAATACTCAGAGTAAAATAATAAAGCACATTAGAGGAGAGAAGGCGAGAGATGCAGAGAGACAGAAACAGAACCTCAAGGAAGCCAGTGAGATTTCTTTTTTTTTTTTTTTTTTTTCATGTTCAGACATACTCTTTAAGGGTTTAAACTGGCCTTTGATTGTAAAGCTGTGCTCTAAGCAGAAAGCACAGAGAGCCTTCCCACTAGTGGATTAAGAAACAGATGATTTCCAGGGCTGCAAAAACTGACCCCTACATTGCTTTTTAAATCGAAATGAGAAAGTTCCACAAGTGCACTCCGTCTGAAATGAGCTAAAAACAGCAACTTTTAAGGGTAACGGGGTGATAGGTAACGAGTAGGTTTTCCTAATTAGCACAGCTATCTTTCTCAGCGCAGGTTTCTCTCTCGATAGAAGAGATTTGATATGAGTGAGATTAGCTCTGATCAACCAAAGGCTGAACGAAACACTTTTAAGCCAAGTTCAATGAGGAGTGGAGTTCTAACAGTGAATTCTCTGGGTGGTCAAATTGGGGGTGTAGTTTGTGTGCCTGCTTTTTTGTGTGTGTGTGTGTGCGCGTGTGTGTGTCTCTACCGACTCGCATGCACAGTCAGTCGGTCTGCCAGCCTTCTCTTGCCACAAGCCAAACGCCTCCTTGGTTGCCATGGATACCAATCCCATCAGTGTGCCACGGCGGCTGATGCCACTCAACTATTGAAGCTGCCCTTGATTGCTAACTTGCGATCGGCTTATCCGACCCCAATCCTAAGCTTAAAGAGGGACTCTGACATTTTGAATTTTATTTTCAAAATGTCAAAGTTTCCTCTTAATATCAGGATTGGGATCATTCAATTTCATTTCAATTCTTATTTCTATTTTCTCTTCACCAGGCACATGTCACAGTACGGTGGAAGGAGGTTAGGCAGTGGCACCTCAGTAAACTGACAGTCTGCTTGTTGGCATCGGGAGCATTCCTCATTAAATTCAATGAGAATCTTCTCTGCTTGAAAAGTGGAAGGCCAACAGTACTAATGACCCACATTTACAGAATATAACAAGTTCTCAAGTGAAGAGAAAGACCATTAAAACTCAAAATGTCAAGAGATCCCTTTAAACACCAGTTACAAAAATTGCGAAATTATCCCCTGATCAGTTAGTAAGGGCAACTTTTCTCGATGAGCTCCAATTCAGTGCATCCTTCCTCTCACTTCTCTACCAGTGTAGCAGTCAATCTGATTTTCAATTTGATATGAACTCTGATTCCACTCTTGATTATTTTTGAATTCGTGTCTTGAAGTATCAACTCTTTCTTAATGACAGATGGTGGAGGATTTTTAAATCCTGAAGAAAACCTCATGCTGAGAGTGAACTTTCCACCAGCGCCGCCGTCTCATCCTCTGCCCTCACCACCTCTCCCCCTTCACTCCTACACATCAACACACATGAAGCCGCCATCCAGTGAGGCCCATACAAATTAAATCACAACAGAGTCATTTTCAATTATGAGTCATGAATACGGTTCACAATGTTTGCTGTGAACTGGACCCTGCTTCGATGTCAAGTAAGGACCATGAAAAGAAATATCAAACCACATCCACCTGCCCTGAGGGAAATCCTCTGGACCTTAGCTCATTTTTCAGTCCAGGTCCCAAAGGAGGAATTCAATCCTTCTTCCTGGGAAGCAGGCTCATGAAACCATGAGTCCTGACATTTTTGTCACGCTTTGAGCCATGGGCTATGACCAGCTTGAGATGCTGAGCCATGAGAGTAAGAAACCAGCAAGCTTTGACTCAAGTACTCGATGTGGATTAGAGATAGAGTGTGAATATCATGTGGCTCTTGAGTGTTTTGAGGTTGGCTCCTGACTTCACTATTTTGGGGACTGGTATTTACATTTTATTGAACTGAAGGCAGTGAACCAAACCAAGCACTCCTCAAGTATCTGACAGTATTCAAAGAATGTTTTTGATCTGAACTTGATGTGAACTTGGTATGCTGCTTGATTTGATCTTAATACCATTCTTGGCTGAACACTCAACTCAAACACAAACATACACACAGAAGTGTGTAGAGGTGCACGTGTGTGCGCGTGCACACACTCATACACACACAGACAAACACCCACACAAAGGAGAAACTAAATTAAGCACACCATTTTTTTTTTTTTTTTTAACAAAATACCACAATATCTGCTGGGTTTACTCATGCCATATTTATGAAGATGCTTTCAGCTTTAGTTGATTCTGTAAAAAAACATACCAAATACAGCTCCCTTGCACTTCCATAAAGAATCAGACTAATGACGCACTGTGGACATTAATCAAGAAATACAGAGCATCTACAAACAAATAAAACCCTGGATATACTACTTCAGGTCTAGTGGTCAAACCTGTTTTTCAATCATCTGAAATATGAGTAAATTTAATCTCTTCCTCAAGCCCAGGCTCTTCAAAAATACCAGCGTTCTTATTTTGTGGGGCCCCAAACAAAAGCAGGCCTGCCGCCAGATTTTGGGTCCCAACCCAGACTTTGAAAACCAGAGATCTAGTAGCATAATCTGTCTAAGCCATTTCTATCTGCTTTCAGTCTGGCCTGTTTGAGGATCAAGGAAAGAAAAAAAAAAAGGAAAGAGAAGTTGGATGGCGATCAGCTCTGCATTTCATTCAGGTGGGATCAGCAGCTCACTGGGCCGAAGAATGGAGCGAGGAAGGGAGCAGGAGGAGGGAGTGGTGAGGAGAGATGGGAAGAGGAGGGGAGAGGAGAGGAGGAAACAAGGGAGACAGAAGAGAGGAGTGAGGAGGAAAAGAATAGTTATGAGATGGAGGTAGAGAATCACAGAGAGGGACACAGAAGGAGGAGCGAAAGAGAAGAAAGGACTGGGGGAGGAACATGCAAAAGTGAAGGAGGAGAAAAGGGAGCAGAGGCTCCTTGTATGGTGAATGCGGAGAGAGAGAAGTTTCGCTGTGACAACAACTCATGGTGGAGGAATGAAGGAGGAGTGGGGCTGCTGCTTTCTGCTATCAGTAAGCAGTGAGGGATGGATTGATGGAAGGAGTGATCGCGGGAAAGGGGAAAGGAGGTTCTGCTCTATACTTTTAATTTCAGGGATGAAGAGATTAAAAGAACAGACGGAGATGGCTTCTTATTGACTGAGCTATTACATTTCCACCATGACAGTTTTGACTCTCTACATTGCCCTGGGCTGTTTACCATACAGCCTTTAAAACACATACCAATGACATATCCCATACTGGATGATACACACCCTACTGACAGTACTATTGATGAGCACCATGATGGGGGCTATGCTTTCTCTTAGACATACAGTATTTTCACACAAAGGACCCTCCAGTTCTGTACAGCATGGTTATTTGTTAAACATAAAGACTAGCAATCACATTGGCCGTCACGCAGTGTAAAACCCCGGGGTGTTGTTGTTGTTGTTCTGTCATAATTGTGCTTTATTGTTGCTGCTGTTATTGCTATAAACGATTCAGTTCTGCCAATGTTGCTGTGGTTGTAAATAATCCTGTGTTACCACTTGTTTCTGTAGTCAATAATTCCATTTTCCCAGTGAGGAAGGTTCAAGACCAGGCGACATAACCAGGAGTATCAGCCCAGCATGCAGGGATACATGCTGGAACAATGCATTGGATGCTGTCCTAATGTTGGTGCCAACAAGCTGCGAGGCTGTCACTGCGATCTGACACACAGATCAGTTCATGATCATCTTCTGTAAAGTCATACACCCCACTTAAGTCCTACATA
>NC_044000.1:12730000-12737500 GCF_902150065.1 Myripristis murdjan
AGGTAGTTCCCTGAGAAGTCTGCAAGAGAGGAGGAGACACTGGGAGTTATGTCGTGATTTCTGCTTTTGTGTGGGAGAATGTTGTTATAGGAGGGATATTTTCAAAACATCAGGTAGGACTTTCCAAGAAAAAAACAGGAATTGATGTGATCTACGTTTTTAACAGCAGTGCTTCTTTAGAATAAAGACACAGCTAATTAGCAGTGACAACCACCATGGCTGAACAGACAAAAGAGCGCCATCTACTGAAGGTCAAACTTCATCAATAGGAAATCAAAGTCACTGCAGCACTGGACACATGGACTGACAGACAGGTGAACTCTGGGAGGTGCAAAGCATAAACACCACAGCAATGAGTACTTAGCACTAAAGATGGAAAAAATGCCACTCAAAACATCCCAGCATCCTCTCATTACTGACGAATTTATGTTTCCATAAGAGTAAACAAATGAGTAATTACTTGCAAACAACCTATGTTTTTGAGCTATATCTATTAAACATCACTGTATCCTTTTTGTGAAATCGGTCATAAATTTTATGTTAATGGGTCATAACAACAATACATTACTCTGTAGATGAATTGCATTATTAGTCTTTGAGGTATAGAGCAATTAGTGAGGTTTCATTAAGTTTGGTCTGTAATACTTAATTCCTGTTAATGAGTCGTGCATTCAAGTATCACCATTTACAGCTGACATCAACAGTCTGTGTGTGTGTGTGTGTGTGTGTGTGTGTGTGTGTGTGTCAGGGAGACCTCACTCCTTGTTAGTGCAACAGGCCCATCATATGATGCAGTAATGAGGTGGGATGTGGTGCTTGTTTAGAGCTTAAGGCATTACCACCATCACTCTGTGGTATGGAGCTTAACCGCAAACAACACTGCCATTTCATCATGGCTGGTAATGGCTATGGACACAAACACCCACATCCACCCACCCACCCACGCGCACACACACACACACACACACACACACACACACACACACACAAAACCCCTGCTAAACAGCCCTAATCATTCCGAATGCTGACACCTCATTCTGTTGCTCTCCCCATTTTTGCAACTAAGTCAGCACAACCATCACACCAGTACAGTCACAATGCCTGTGTGTGTGTGTGTGTGTGTGTTTGTGCGTGTACGTGTGTGTATTTTTGTTTATGTGTTTCTCTAAACACTCTGTCAATTATTAATCTAACTCACTTCCTTTCTCTTCTCTCGGCTCAAAGAAAGGGTGGAAAGAAAACGAGGTGAGGAAAAGGCAGCGAGTGAAAAAAAGAGAGTAAGCAGAGACAGAGAGAGAGAGAAGGAGAGGTAGAGAGAAGGAGAGGTAGAGAGAGAGAGAGAGATCTACAGTGTTTTCCCCACCCCAAACATGACCAAAACCATTAGCTCTCTGCTGTGTTGGGCTGTTTGTCTATTAGGGGCAGAGAGTGAAAGCTTTGTTGGAGCTGCAAATAGCCTTTTTATCGATAGACAGACACTGTGGCTGACACCCTCACAGAGGGAGAGAGAGAGAGAGAGAGAGAGAGAGAGAGAGAGAGAGAGAGAGAGAGAGAGAGAGGGAGAGAGAGGGAGAGAGAGAGAGTGGAAATGAGGGAAAAAGTGGACAACAAGATAGAGACAAAAGGAAATAAAATATGACTATCTATCTATCTATCTATCTATCTATCTATCTATCTATCTATCTATCTATCTATCTATCTATCTATCTATCTACATCTCCTCTTCACTATATTCTGCCTCCCTCCCTGGCTGAGATAAGAACTTTTCACAGATTTTGCGGCACATCATGCTTAATGAATAATGGATTTGGGTTGAGGTAACTCTGTTTCTCTACTTGGAGGCAATGAAAAAAAAAAAAAAAAAAAAAAAAAAGAGACCTAAATTACCGGTGCTCATTAAATACAGTTAGAGAAAGTTGCAGTGTTTTTCTTTCTCTCCGCGTTTGATCTTGGCGAACGTACAAAGGGAGGGAATTAATTAACAAGTCTCCATGGGAGGGATAGGCATGGATCTGGAATTGGCTCTGAGGGAGGGAGGTGTGTGCATGTGCGCCCGTGTGTGTTTGTGTGTGTGTGTGTGTGTGTTTGTTTGAGTGTTAGTTCATCTGTCTGTAGGTGACTGTATTTATGAGTATGTTTATATGCATATGTATTTGTATCTCTATGTGGGTCTGTGTTTGTGTGTATTTGGGAGTTCATCTGTCGGTAACAGTGTGTATGTGTGTGCGCGTGCATGTGTATGTGTGTGTGAGTGTGTGTTTATGGGTGGAGAAATGTGCCTGCAAGTGTACTTGTGTGCGTGTTTGTGCATCCTGAGTGTGAGTTTGTGTGTGTTGGCATGCAGCAGTATGTGTGTGTTGTCAGTTTTCACACTGCACCATGTGATAGAGGTGAGCATCGGCGAATAGTGATGCATTGTGGGAGGAACAATGCAGTGTCAGCTCTTGTTTTCGCTGCAAGTGATAATTACTCTTGACAGAAGATGATTAGGACTTTGCTGTTTATCTTCTACTGAGTCACGCCGCTTCCGAACAGCAAAACGTCACGAAAAAAGCAGAGAGCAGCCGATGAAGCTGTCTTCAGTGACAGCAAAACGCAGCGAGCCGAGTCACCCGGGCCTCAGCAATGACTCACATCGTCTTGATTTCACCAGCATTTTGCCTCCTAACTATTGTGCTGTTGGCAGAAACCAACTAACTATCTTCCTGCAAGGAGCATACAAAAGAAGGACAGGACATTATGAGCCTAAATTGGTGCAAAATGTGGAAACTTTTGCCGTGGTTGACAAAATGGAGAATTGGTTTGTCACCCTTTCATTTATAAGCTAGATGAACAGGTTATAACCCAGCAAGGTGCCAGAATTATTGGGATTTTTATTATTATTATTATTGTTAACTGGCTCACATTTGAAATATTGTTTTTTTTTTTCCATCAGTACTTTTGATGTGTCTAACATTAACATTGTGTTTTTATTATTAGTTAGAGCTGCTGGACGGACTCCAGCAAACGATAATAAATGCATACAAAGTCAATGCAATAACTCGAGTGACATGAGCCACCACATCTAAAAGCTTCCAAAAATGCAAAAATTTGCGTCATTTGAATATTTGTGTGAAGTGAAATTTTTAAACTCGAGAGAAAAATGGCGAACCCGCCATGAAACTCTATCAGGAAAACTGGCATATACTTACATAAAAGTACCATTACTTCAAAACATTAGTGAGGACCTAAGGTAGACCTGACAGACCTGCTTGATTACAGCAGCCGAGTTCATTTGTTTGATTTGTTAATTAGCTTAGGCCCACTAGCAGGGGCGGATCTAGACAAATATTCATGGGGTGGCAAGAGGGTGGCATGGAGATTTTAAGGGGTGGCAGAAATATATATGCTAATTTAATACCAAACGATCCCATATATCAATATTTGCTTGGAAAACCCCCAAATGAGGATATTTTAACTCAAAAACATTCCATTATTGTGGTACATGAGTAAAGCATTGAATAGAAAACCAAAAGGTGGCATTAGAAATATATATTTTGATTTATTTATTTATTCATTTATCAACCCCTTAAATAGTAGGAGTGTCATCTTTTGCTGAATTTACTTGCACTCGGACATTTGAGTCTCGTAACAGAGACTCAAATGTCCTCAGAGTTTCCGAACAGCCACAATTGAAAAATAAATAAATAAACTGTCTGAAATTGGGGTGGCAACTAGGGTGGCAAGGCATTTTTCTAGGGGGGCAGCTGCCACCCCCTGCCACCCCCTAGAACCGCCTATGCCCACTAGTTTGTTTCTAGATATCTGTGCTAGGTTCTTGTGGCTGGCAACAACTGATATCCGTCTGGATTCTAATGTCTTTTTCATTGGGAATTTGTGAAATGATAAATGTGCATCTTGGTATTCAACAGTAGGAAAAAGCTGGATGATACTGGCGAGCTACTCTTTGGTCACGTTGTATGAGGACAACTTGGAGTTAGACCTGTCCGACCAAATAATGAGGCTGTTAGAGATGAACAGCAGTTGTCAGAAATAAGGACGCATCATGACAGTTTTTTTTTTCCTTTCAGCACTTTCTTCTTTCCTATTTATTGATCACTAAACCGCCTCCAAAACTCACTTGAATAAAATGTTCTTTACAATGAAAATTCTCCATTGGGAAAAGAAATCTAGTCTTGCCCTGCTCGAGATCAAAAGAATAACTTATGAGCTGTGTTTGGGATGGATTTTCCCTTTTAAAACACTAAAAGGGCTTTCAATGACAAGTGCCGGGGATTTGATTAGCATAGCGAGACAGCTTCCAGACAGGGTGCCGGCTAATGTTGCTGTAGAACAAGACTTAATGTCATGTTGCTGTCTAACACTGAGACAGGGACGCTGCTAAGTCAATTATACACACACACACACACACACACACATAGATACACACAGAAACGCACACACAAGCATTCATTCTTATACATAGACAGATGCAGAGACACAAAGACACAGAGAGGCAGACACACGCGTGCGCACAAAGACACACACACACACACACACACACACACACATGCACACACACAGAGCAGGCTAATGCGATGTAAGGGCTTGTCTTATGTCACGGCCCTGTCTGTTTATAAAGGAGCTGCTCACTCAACCATAAACTGGATGGCTTCAGCAGATACAGAGAGAACCTTGGTGGATGGCAAGGTCATGTGTGTATGTCTAGGTGTGTGTGTGTGTGTGTGTGTGCGTGTGTGTGTGTGTGCGTGTGCGTGTGCTAGCGAAACGCACCCCTGCACCTTAAGTGTTTAATGGTCAGACAGTCCCACCTTGAGTGGTTGGTGCGTGTTTGTGTGTGTGTGTGTGTGTGTGTGTGTGTGTGTGTGTGTGTGTGTGGAGCCTCGGGGAGAGCTGGCTGGAAAGCTACGGCAGCATTTCTGTCAAAGGCGTCATCTGACCACTCGGTGTGTGTGTGTGCCTCGGTGGGTATAGAGGCAGATCTGTGTGTGAGAGGGAAGTGAGGGAATGAACATGTGTACGTGTGTGTGTATGTGTGTGTGTGTGTAGGTGTGTGCCTGTGCGAGGGTTTTTGTGTGTAATGGATAAAACAGAGTCTTTCCTCTCCTCTGCTCTGGCGGTCTTGTTAAAGATGGACAGATGTGGAAGGAGAGAAGAACTGAGGGAAAAGGGGAGGAGAGGTCAGTGAGGACAGGCAGGTGATCACAAGGAGAGAGAGGAAGAGAGCGAGAAAAGAGAGGAAAAGGACAGGGAGATCATGAAAGAGAACAGTACGAGTTCCAGAGAGGAAGAAATGAATGACCGACAAAGAAAGGGAATGACAAAAAAGCAAAATGATGGGGGGAAATGATGGAAGACAAGAGGATGAGGACTGAGACAAGAGAGATAAAGCTCACGGTGGAATTCTCAGTGACGCTCAGCAAAAAAAAAAAAAAAAGAAAGGAAGAGAAGGAAGTAAAAGATGGAAGGAGAGCGAGTTGAAAAACAGGAGACAGGTAACAGGACGAAAAGTGAAAAATAAGGAGCAAAACATGGAGAGCGAGCGATTTAAAGAGAGACAGGACGCTGCAAAAAGCAAAAAGAAAAGAAGAAAACGATGAGAGAGAGAGAGACAAAGTAAAATACGGGGCTTGTGGAAAAACTTAAAATACCATATTTTCAAAACCCCAATTAAGTCGTCTCATACACTTAGCAGATTTCGGTGAAATCCTTGCATCATAGTTGCACTCGGTGGTTTCTCCCAGTTCTGGGATGTAAAATATTCCACCACAGGACAATCGCTTTGCTCTTAATTAGCAGGAGAAGGCTTTCTGCTGCGAGGTCAAACATCTCCACATGACTTTCTCCTCCCTACTGAAAAAGTACGAAGCGTCCAGGCAGGCCTGTGCGCTCTGAGGTTTAGCGAATGGACCATCTACTTTGTTTTTTTTTTTGTTGTTGTTTTTTTTATTGAAATGTGATGACTCACTGATTCTAAACTGCACAGCAAAATTATTAACTATAGTTTTCTCAAAGCTTTAAGCACCACAAGTACATTTAATTAGAAAAGAAGACCTGTCCAGAGCTCCTACTATGTGCTCTCACCCTGAGGAGCTGCCATGTGCAGAACACAGGAGTCAACAGTACTGCTGCTTAATTAGAGATCCAGTTAGGGGATAGGGAATGTGTGTGTGTGTGTGTGTGTGTGTGTCTGCATAGCATATGTTTTCATGCGGATGTCTTCGTATTTATGAGCATGTGTAATGTAACTCCGCATCTTAAACAAGTGTATGACAGTAAAACTCTCAATTAACACCGAAACTCCTCTAGGTGAGCTTGCTTCTTCGCTGGGACGGGATGAGCTGGTGTGTGTGTGTGTGTGTGTGTGTGTAATTGCGGGGTGAGGTATCTATCTGGGTTTTTTTTAAGTCATGTAATTCAGAGATAATTGCTGGGAAAAGTGTCCTGTAGAAACAGGTGTGACTTGAATTTCATTAGCCTATTCAGTACAAACGCAGATTCACTCCTGTCCCGTGGTGCATTTATAGCAATGACATACGGCACTCTGATCATTTGAGTACCAAATCAGGATGTTGAATAATAAACCTTTTACTTTGCTGTAATAATAGGATACCACAGTAAAGAAGAGATAGGATAGAGATAGGATATGTGGATAATGACTTTCTCAAGATTTGCACACTGTTTGATTGCAAGAACAGAGCACTGAAGTGTCTAACCACAGACTGCCCTGGGAAAAACAAATTACAAACTATTTATATTCACATTTACTATGTAAGGATCATAAAAATGATTAAAGTGAAAGTGTTTCTCCAAAATGACTTCCGTTCTCTTTCCATGTCAGCAGTGACTTCATCAGATCACTTTTTCCAAGCGGTGGCACCGTGACAAACCTTCAAGTGCCTCGGCGACGGTGCTTATGTCCTCTCGCCTAATCTGTGTGCATTCGTGAACCAATCAGCACTCACCATCTGATCCCAGCGCCAAATCCAGGCTCGAGCCGTGTGTGCCGTGTCCGTTTGAGCTGCTGCCGGCTGTGTGCAAGGACCAGCTCACGCCTGACCTGGGATCAGCCGACCAGCCGCACAGACTCTGCTCAAAGTCGCATACGGCCGACAAGGATGGAGTAGTGGCTGAGGGGAGAGAGAGAGAGAGAGAGAGAAAGAGAGAGAGATTGTGTGTAGAGGCATTTGATACTGCAGCACAAATAAGCACCGATCTGCCTAAAACATCCGCCTAAACTTTTGCTATCTTCACAAGAAAACAAAAGCAAAGAAGAAAACAGACAGAGAGAGAGAGAGACAAAGAAAAAAGCAGCAGAGGAAACGCAAGGAAGAAAAGCAAGGAAGAAGAAGAAATAGAGAGTCCATGGGCAAACAGGAAGGGTAATTAAAAAAGTGAGCGTATGATAGATTACAGTCATTATATTCTTTACGGTATTCAGTTAAACTTGCTGCGTTCAATACTGTAGAACTAGAACGGATAGAAACTGTATCACCACAG